>NW_020523345.1:0-167500 GCF_003368295.1 Carassius auratus
ACGGAATCGATCTTACTGCTATAGATATTGTATCTGAAAGTGATGATATTACAGACCATTTCCTTGTATCGTGCATGCTGCGTATAACTGATATTAACTATATGTCTCAGCGATACCGTCTGGGCAGAACTATTGTTCCAGCCACCAAAGAAAGATTCGCAAATAACCTGCCTGATCTATCTCAACTGCTATTTGTACCCAAAAATACACATGAAATAGATGAAATGACTGACAACATGGGCACTATTTTCTCTAATACATTAGAAGCTGTTGCCCCCATCAAATTGAAAAAGGTTAGAGAGAAACGTACTGTACCATGGTATAACAGTAATACTCACTCTCTCAAGAAAGAAACTCGTAGTCTTGAACGCAAATGAAAAACTAACTTAGAAGTTTTTAGAATTGCATGGAAAAACAGTATGTCCAGCTATAGACAGGCTCTAAAAACTGCTAGGGCAGAGCATATACACAAACTCATTGAAAATAACCAAAACAATCCTAGGTTTTTATTTAGCACAGTGGCTAAATTAACAAATTACCAGACGCCACCTGATTCAAATATTCCACCAACGTTAAATAGTAATGACTTTATGAATTTCTTCACTGATAAAATAGATAACATTAGAAATACAATAGCGAATGTAGATTCTACAGCGTCTAACACTTCAGTTTCATCCATCGCACCCAAAGATCAACTGCAGTGCTTTACAACCATAGGACAGGAAGAGCTAAATAAACTTATCACTGTATCTAAACCAACAACATGTTTATTAGATCCTGTACCCACTAAATTACTGAAAGAGCTGTTACCTGTAGCCGAAGAACCGCTTCTCAATATCATTAACTCGTCGTTATCTTTAGGACACGTCCCAAAACCATTCAAGCTGGCGGTTATCAAGCCTCTTAAGAAACCAAAACTAGATCCTAGTGTACTGGCAAATTATAGGCCTATTTCAAATCTTCCATTTATGTCTAAAATTTCAGAAAAAGTTGTGTCTTCTCAATTGAGCACCTTCCTGCATAAAAATGATCCGTATGAAGAATTTCAGTCAGGTTTCAGGCCCTACCATAACACAGAAACTGCACTTGTTAAAATTACAAATGACCTGCTCCTTGCGTCAGATCAAGGCTGCATCTCATTTCTAGTTTTACTTGATCTTAGTAATGCGTTCGACACCATAGATCATGACATACTCATAGATCGATTACAAAACTATACAGGTATTCAAGGGCAGGCTCTAAGATGGTTTAGATCCTACCTGTCCGATCGCTACCATTTTGTTTTCTTAAATGGGGAGTCATCTCATTTATCATCAGTAAAATATGGAGTGCCACAAGGATCCGTCCTAGGTCCCCTTCTATTTTCAATATACATGTTGCCCCTTGGTAATATTATTAGAAAATACGGGATTAGTTTCCACTGTTATGCTGATGATACTCAGCTATATATCTCAACGAGACCAGATGAAACTTCTCAATTATCTAAGCTAACAGAGTGTGTTAAAAATGTAAAAGATTGGATGACAAATAATTTTCTCCAATTAAATTCGGATAAGATGGAGATATTAATTATTGGACCAAAAAACACTACACAGAATCTTGTAGATTACAATCTGCAACTAGACGGATGTACTGTTACTTCCTCTACAGTCAGAAATCTGGGTGTTATATTAGACAGCAACTTGTCTTTTGAAAATCATATTCCTAATGTTACAAAAACTGCATTCTTCCATCTTAGAAACATTGCCAAGCTACGAAACATGTTATCTGTTTCTGATGCAGAAAAGCTAGTTCATGCATTCATGACCTCTAGACTGGACTATTGTAATGCACTTCTAGGTGGTTGTCCTGCTTCTTCAATAAACAAGTTACAGGTCGTCCAAAACAAAGCAGCTAGAGTCCTTACCAGGTCAAGAAAATATGATCATATTACCCCAATTTTACAGTCTCTGCACTAGCTACCTATTAAGTTCCGTATCAGTTACAAATTATCATTACTGACCTATAAGGTTTAGCTACTTACCTAAATGGTTTAGCTCCTGCGTACCTAACTAGCCTTCTACCACGCTACAACCCATCACGCACCCTAAGGTCACAAAACACTGGACTTTTGGTAGTTCCTAGGATAGCAAAGTCCACTAAAGGAGGTAGAGCTTTCTCACATTTGGCTCCCAAACTCTGGAATAGCCTTCCTGATAATGTTCGGGGTTCAGACACACTCTCTCTGTTTAAGTCTAGATTAAAAACACATCTCTTTCACCAAGCATTCGAATAATTTATCTCTTAAATTGTGAGTGTAGTTGCATCTGATCTAATGTGCATTTTTATTCATTAGCTTGGGTTAAACTAATTTTACTTTGTTGGATCAGCAGCTATGCTAATGATGTCTCTATGTGTTTCTCTGTTTCTGCTGGATCTTCATCCCGTGGTAACTAGGATTTACACAAGCTCCAGTCTGGATCCAGAACACCTGAGAAGAGATGATGCTGACCCTCAGAGGACCCCAGATGATGCTAACCCTGAATCAACAACAGAACTAACAATTACTGCTACATGTGTGACCGCATCATATAACAATTATTAATTAATAATATTAATAATGTTCATCGTCTAGCTGACTACGTCTTGTATACATTTTTTCTAAAAATCACCACCATAAGCTACTACTAAATATTGTAGAAACATAATTTTCTGTAAAGTTGCTTTGTTACGATTTGTATTGTAAAAAGCGCTATACAAATAAACTTGAATTGAATTAAACTGATTGAAACTTCCCGCTCGTCCACTACTATTTAGCTTGTGCTTCCGGTGATTCTGCCGTTCGTCATGGCGTTGTCAAATTGAATGGAAATTAATTGAATAGAAAAGGTAAGTGCTTTGGAAAATGGCTGAAGACTCAGCTGCTCAAATTAATAAATGCAAGTCATTCTACCATGATCTTATCTACAAATATTACTATTATCATAATGTCTGTAAATATGTCCAGTTCTAATAAACACAGTTCAGGGAAAAAATATTCAATAATATGAGCATAATGAAATGCAGCCCTGCATAAATCTGGTATAACTGAGCCTGTGAATTTGTTAATTTGCAGAATAGGATTCATGCACCTGTAGAGAAGGTTTTGTTGTGTTTGTGAGAGAGAAAGAAGCAAATACAAGCTTGCAACTCCAAAAACATTTTCTTGATGATTTATTGAAATCTTCTCTACAAATTCCTCTGTCACAAGTGCTCAATTTTGTTATAATAATGTACAAAGTGTCTCGATTGTACAGTAGATGTACTGTATACAAATATAACAAAGGGACATTAACAACTGAATGTTCAGGGGATGCAAACTTATCACTTTTAAGTAAAAATTTACATTTTGAATCCAAAAATCATTTGCATGTTTTGTGCAGATGCAAAGAGTTTTTAAAAGTGATTTAGTTAAATAGCACATGCTAAATAACAAAAGGCATTTTTTGTTTACATTTTATATATGTAATAAAAAGAAAAGAAATACATGTTTTACATCAAATGTTGCCATTTTATATGAAAATATACAAAACATAATATTTTTAAAGCAAATGATAAAAAAATTACCCCCAAACTTTAGAGAATTTAATCATGGAGTCATAGGCCATATATATATAAAATACACTAAAAATTGACTTTGTCTAATTGTGGCCTACATGATCAAACCTGACCTGATGAGGTCACATCCCTGATTTTACAAACAACTCAAGTTTTGATTGCAAATGAAAATTCTACTATGTACTTCTGTCTTCTTTATAAATCATCATCTCACTCATATGTCTTTTATTTTGTGGAACACAAAAGCAAAGAGTGACAGCCTCAGTCACCATTTTTTTTAATGTGTGTATATATATATATATATATATATATATATATATATATATATATATATATATAATATTTTTAGAAAAGCAATGATAGTGAACTGTGACTGAGGCTGTCAGTTTTTTTAAGGTTCTGCCTTGCATCTTCTTTTGTGACCCACTGAAAGTAAGTCAAACACATTTGGTCATATATATATATTTTTAATTCAGTGAATTAAGCTTTTAATTTGTTACTTGACACAATTTTTATTAGCCTATAATATACTTTATACCTATTTGTGTGTAAAAGCATTTTCTTGACTTAGAAGGTTTGTGCTCTACACATGTATTTGTAACTGTGTATAAACTGTATTGTATAAATAATAAAGCAATTGTGTCTGAATGTGATGTGTTTAATAAAGTTTTACTTATAAGGGCTAATTTATTTAGTAGTATGTGACATTTTTAAAACAAGCAAAAAATTTTAATAGTAAAGTAGTTTTACCCAAATGAAATCAACTTCATTTCAAGTTAGGTAAGCAAACCAATTAGATTTGAACTACCTCCGAAGCCCCGATCAAATGATTCGCGAAACGCGCTAATTCGGAGTCCCGATCTGAAACAAATGTTTTGAACTCGCTCGGAAGCCCCGATCAAATGATTCGTGAAACGCGCTAATTCGGAGTCCCGATCTGAATCAAATGTTTTGAACTCGCTCCGAAGCCCCGAACAAATGATTCGCGAAACGCGCTTCGGAGTCCCGATCTGAATCAAATGTTTTGAACTCGCTCGGAAGCCCCGAACAAATGATTCGCGAAACGCGCTTCGGAGTCCCGATCTGAATCAAATGTTTTGAACTCGCTCATAAGCCCTGATCAAATTATTCGCGAAACGCGCTAATTCGGAGTCCCGATCTGATCAAATGTTTTGAACTCGCTCCGAAGCCCCGATCAAATGATTCGTGAAACGTGCTAATTCGGAGTCCCGATCTGAAACAAATGTTTTGAACTCGCTCGGAAGCCCCGAACAAATGATTCGCGAAACGCGCTTCGGAGTCCCGATCTGAATCAAATGTTTTGAACTCGCTCCGAAGCCCCGATCAAATGATTCGCGGAACTCGCTCCGAAGCCCCGATCAAATGATTCACGAAATGCGATTCAGAGTCCCGATCTGAATCAAATGTTTTGAACTCGCTCCGAAGCCCCGATCAAATGATTCGTGAAACGCGCTAATTCGGAGTCCCGATCTGAAACAAATGTTTTGAACTCGCTTGGAAGCCCCGAACAAATGATTCGCGAAACGCGCTTCGGAGTCCCGATCTGAATCAAATGTTTTGAACTCGCTCCGAAGCCCCGATCAAATGATTCGCGGAACTCGCTCCGAAGCCCCGATCAAATGATTCACGAAATGCGATTCAGAGTCCCGATCTGAATCAAATGTTTTGCGAACTCGCTCTGAAGCCCCGATCAAATGATTGGGGAAACGCACTTCGGAGTCCCGATCTGAATAAAATGTTTTGGATCCGCCTTCAAATCGCCAAACCCCTGTGACTGTCAAATTCGTTTAGGTGCCGCCCAGAGGATCAGCTCCGCGGGCGGCGCCGTCAAACAGCGGATCCTGAGCGGACCTATGGCGTGCATCAGTCGAGAATTTCTTTGCTGGGACACGGTTGCGCTGAAACCCTCTTTTGAGTAAGTATTGATATATTGCGACATTCATAGCATTGGTTTTTAAATCATCTTGTAATGATTGTAAGGCGTTGTTTGATATTAGGACGACTTGTTCACTTGTGGATAATGGTTTGGCTCTAGCTAGCTGTGCATTATTAAGTTTGCATTTTTGTAATTTTTGTCTCTTGTGTGTATCTTCCTCTTTATAATAAAACTTAATCTTCAGCATTTTATTCACCGTTTGAGTTGGTTCAGACATTACGCTGCCTGTTTGAATGTCAAAAAGTGCGGGCTTATCTGCTAAAGTTTTTTTTTTAATCTGCTAATATTAGCTACCATCGCTAGATCCTTAACACGTGACCAACTGAACAGAACGCAAAGAATTATGGGTATGTTTGGCCAGTTAACATGGTGTGGCATAGCAGGCTAGTGTTCTGGCATGAACATAATGAACAAATTGCGTGAATAACATAATGAAAAAAATTGCGTGAATAACAGAATATAATCCTACAAAATGCAGCGGGCTAAAAAAACATTGTCGGACCATACCGCCTAAAACTAAATCCTAATGCAAAGATAAGATATGACGAGAAAATAAAGAGAATCAAAGAACTCGATCCTTACGAGCAGATCGACTGGTCAAGGTGACGCCCTCCAGCCCAAAAGAAGGGCATGTGAAAAGGCTGTGTTGTGGTGCTTTTGCAGACAGCATCCTTTCTATGGACTCTTTATAAATCTAAATGTATTCATCTAAATGTATTTATATGTTAAATATGTAAAGAAACTGAAATTAAGTTGGTTGTTACCACTATTTAAGTTATGTAATTGGGTTTGCAACCAAAGAAGACTGATTTCGCACATTTCTTCCTTAATATAGATAAAGGAGGCAGAATTTCATTCAGTCTTTGTGTATTTTATTTACAGACATGGCTAAAACAATACATGTGAGAAGAGCCATTACAAAATCTTTTGGAAAACAAAAAAAAAACATGTACATATTAGATGTGAGCATGGTGTATAATTCTAACATGACGCCTTCACAACAATACTTGGACACATATTGGTCAAAGCACAGCACACAACCACAATTTTATCCAGCAAAGTCTTCAGCTCAGTCTCATGACCGGTGTGGACAGTGTCCGGTGATGGGGTGGATTCTCAGGACCTTCCATCCAAAGGCATCATGATTTTGATGTTTAAATGCTGAAACAGACTCCTGATTTAATGAAATTTTTCATTACAGAAGTTACTCCTATTTTTATTTTTCCAGAAATGAAAATTATTAATTTAACATTAACTTTATTTTACAATGTATTCAAATCTATAAAGTAAAAAAAATTATATCAATCAGCAAATTTTGCAATCAGTTATTATTACAGGATTTTGCTTCAGGCAAAAATACTCTTTGAAATCCAATATGAGTTTATATTAGTTTGATTTTGTCAACTCTCTTTGTCTGAGTTGCAAGGTGTCAGGTCCAGTGTTGGGAAGTTTACTTTGGAAATGTTATAGTTTACAGATTACAAATTAGCTTATTTAAAATGTAATATGTAGTGTCACTGTTTCAATTGACTAAGTAAGGTAACTGATTACATTTGATTACTTTTCTAAATTTCTATTGTTTTCAGATTTTGATTATTTTGAGTCATTTAAAGCAGGCAGGGTTAATGTTACAGTGGTACTCAACACTGATTACTCTCAGATTTCAGAATCCTTCTTCACTTGAATTAAGACTATAATTTAATTGTAACACAACCACCTCAAAATAGGACTTTAGCAGCTCTTTTTACTTTGCAATCTTTTTTAGGTTAAATGCAGATTTAAAATTATAAGATATAGTTTAATAGCTATGATACTGCTTTTGAAATCAAATCTTCGCATAGCTATGACAGGAAACATTGTGATCTAACAATGCCTTGGAAAAAAGACAGTTAATCTAAAAATTAATTAAAATAAATAAATAATAATTTACATAAACCAAAATAGGATATAAAACAGTTATGAAATAAGCATGTGTCATATTCTGTGTCTTCAACTCCAGAAACATTGGTGTCTCATATTTTAAATATGTATATGTGTGAAAATATTCAAATGTAACTCCCTTTGTGATCATTAACAATATCATAATTAACTAATTTAATTACAGTGTACATTACATTAACATATTACAGCTACATTTATTTTGCAATTTAATTAGGACTGCCTCTGCATAGGGCCCGGGATCTTGTGCAGCCCCCTGGGGACGTCCCCTGTTTGCTGGGTATTTAACTTTGAATTGATGTTCTATTATTGCATAAATGTGATAGTAACTTTTCAAATTAATGAGTTTTTATTAAAGTGTTATGTTTAACACAAAATAATACATGTATTGTTGTTTGCTTTATGTTAATTAAGTGCTCTTGCTGAGGCATGGGAAAAATAAAGGGGCTGGAAAAAACACCTGCTAGTGACATCAGCATCATCTACACACCTGCTAGTGACATCAGCATCATCTACACACCTGCTAGTGACATCAGCATCATCTACACACCTGCTAGCGACATCAGCATCATCTACACACCTGCTAGTGACATCAGCATCATCTACACACCTGCTAGTGACACCATGCTTCTCTTCACCTGCTAGTGACGTCAGCATCGTCTACACACCTGCTAGTGACGTCAGCATCATCTACACACCTGCTAGTGACGTCAGCATCGTCTACACACCTGCTAGTGTCGTCAGCATCATCTACACACCTGCTAGTGTCGTCAGCATCATCTACACACCTGCTAGTGTCGTCAGCATCATCTACACACCTGCTAGTGACGTCAGCATCATCTACACACCTGCTAGTGACGTCAGCATCATCTACACACCTGCTAGTGTCGTCAGCATCATCTACACACCTGCCAGTGACATCAGCATCGTCTACACACCTGCTAGTGACATCAGCATCATCTACACACCTGCTAGTGACACCATGCTTCTCTTCACCTGCTAGTGACGTCAGCATCGTCTACACACCTGTTAGTGACGTCAGCATCATCTACACACCTGCTAGTGACGTCAGCATCGTCTACACACCTGCTAGTGACATCAGCATCATCTACACACCTGCTAGTGACGTCAGCATCGTCTACACACCTGCTAGTGACATCAGCATCGTCTACACACCTGCTAGTGACATCAGCATCGTCTACACACCTGCTAGTGTCGTCAGCATCGTCTACACACCTGCTAGTGACATCAGCATCATCTACACACCTGCTAGTGTCGTCAGCATCATCTACACACCTGCTAGTGACGTCAGCATCATCTACACACCTGCTAGTGTCGTCAGCATCATCGGGTAGGTATGTTGCAACAATATAACATAAATAACAATAAAATATAATTAATTGACGCATGACTTATTGGGGTAACTGTTTTTTCTTGTAATAGAAGACTATAGAACTACATTCACTATAGAACAGGAACATCATTTGTTGGGAAATTTTTCTTGCCTATTTTCTTCCTAGCAAAAAATGAATGTATATGCCAAAGTAGAATTCAACAACTTTAGCCGTGATCTCTGTGATCAGCTCATCATCTCTCCATACCCTCTCCACATGGAAGTCACCTCTTGTACTTGTCACAAGATCACACCAGGTTAACTAAGCCAGTAACCATCAGCTGACCGTGGAATGCCAATTGTGTGTTTCTTTCTCAGTTTTGCATGGTCCCCAATAAACTCAACGTGGGATGCCTCTCCGATTCTTTCACATCAGGGCACTTAACCTCTACCAGGCCACAGGGAGGTTCTTCATTTGGGTCCACCACTTTGCCATCTGCACCAAGGTGTGGAGCATCAGGGTGGATGATGAGACCAGATGGAAGAACGTTAACGTCAAAGGTCTCCTCATAGCGGTGAAGAACCTCTGGCTCAAGTTTTAATCCTCTACACATCGCTCTCTAGAGACCCCGACAGATGTTTACACACACTGTTTAATGCAAGATATAAATGCATTTAACCTGCAATTACAAATACATAATGTTTTGATGTTTTATTCCCAAAATGTTGAATACTGATATTTGCAACGATAAAAGAAAGAAAGTGCTTTAAGAAAAATTTGCCATACTTAAGTGGTAGATTTCTGCCATTTACTGGAAAACATTTAAAATTACAATTTTAAACAGAAGCACTATATGAACAAAGTCATTAAGTGTCATGTCATTTAGATGAATTAGAATTTAATTTGGGGTCCTGAAATACCCTGAACACTGCACAGAGGTTAAGATGATCATTGCTACATAAATAAAATAAAAATTCAAACTCATCCTATTTTGTTTTAATTTTCCCTTACTAAATTATACAATACAATACAATACAATTTTATTTGTTAAGCACATTTAAAACAACCGAGGTTAGCCAAAGTGCTGGACACTGACATAATTAAGTCTTGTTCTAGGAACAGATAAGAGTAGTTGGTCAGCAGACCTCAATGACCTGAGAGGAGCATGCATCATCAGTAGATCATCTATGTAAGCTGGGGCTTGACCATGAAGAGATTTAAAAACAAACAATAAAATCTTAATCTGTATTCTAAAACAAACAGGTAGCCAATGAAGAGAAGCAAGAACAGGCATAATGTGCTCTCGTTTACTGGTTCATGTAAGGAGTCGAGCGGCAGGATTCTGAACTGTTTGCAATATAGAAAGAGAGGCCTGGTTAACTCCTATAAAGCATTATAATAATCCAGGCGAGTGGTGATAAAAGCATGTATAACCCTCTCCAAATCTTTGAAAGATAGAAATGGCTTCAATTTGGTAAGTAGCCTAAGTTGAAAGAAACTAGCTTTTACAACAGAGTTTATCTGTATAGTTACTGTTATACAGTTATACAGTTACTGATGCTATGGACTGTAGGATTACTAACGAAAATTTGTCTCTATAACTCTTTTCTCTTTATTAAAACTTGGTCTAGTAGCCTATGATAGAATCAAATGTTTTGGGATCTCCGATGCCCCGATCAAATGATTCGCGAAGAGCTTCGGAGTCCCGATCTGAATCAAATGTTTTGAACTCGCTCCGAAGCCTCGATCAAATGATTCGCGAAACGCGTTTCGGAGTCCCGATCTGAATAAAATGTTTTGGATCCGCCTTCAAGTCGCCAAACCCACGTGACTGTCAAATTCAGAGGATCAGCTCCGCGGGCGGCGCCGTCAAACAGCGGATCCTGAGCGGACCTATGGCGTGCATCAGTCGAGAATTTCTTTGCTGGGAAACGGTTTCGCTGAATCCTCTTTTGTTTTGAGTAAGTATTGATATATTGCGACATTCACAGCATTGGTTTTTAAATCGTGTTGTATTTTAATGATTGTAAGACGTTGTTTGATATTAGGACAACTTTAACATGTTCACTCGTGGATAATGGTTTAGCGCTAGCTTCTAGCTAGCTGTGCATTATTTAGTTTCATTTTTGTAATTTTGGTGTCGTGTGTGTGTATCTTCCTCTTTATAATAAAACTTAAGCTTCAGCATTTTAATCACTGTTTGAGTTGGTTCAGACATTATGACGCCTGTTTGAATGTCAAAAAGTGCGGGCTTATCTGCTAATGTTAGCTACCGTCAATAGAGATCGCTAACACGTGACCAACTGGGTGGCAACGTCTTCAGAACGCAAAGAACTATGGGTATGTTTGGCCAGTTAACATTGTCTGGCATAGCAGGCTAGTGTTCTGGCATGAATATAATGAATCATTTGCGTGAAAAATAGAATATAATCTTACAAAATGCAGCTGGCTAAAGAACATTTAACATTGTCGGACTATAACGCCTAAAACTAAATCCTAATGCAAAGATGAGATATGACGACAAAATAAAGAGAATCAAAAGACTCGATCCTTACGAGCAGAGCGACTGGTCAAGGTAACACCCTCCAGCCCAAAAGAAGGGCATGTGAAAAGGCTGTGTTGTGCTTTTGCAGACAGCATCATTTCTATGGACTCTTTATAAATCTAAATGTATTCATCTAAATGTATTTACATGTTAAATATGTAAAGAAACTGAAATTAAGTTGGTTGTTACTACTATTTAAGTTATTTAATTGGGTTTGCAACCAAAGAAGACTGTTTTCGCACAATTCTTCCTTAATACAGATAAAGGAGGCAGAATTTCATTCAATCTTTGTGTATTTTATTTACAGACATGGCTAAAACAATACATGTGAGAAGAGCCATTACAAAATCTTTTGTAAAAAAAAAAACAAAAAAACATTTATATATTAGATGTGAGCATGGTGTATAATTCTAACATGACGCCTTCACAACAATACTTGGACACATATTGGTCAAAGCACAGCACACAACCACAATTTTATCCAGCAAAGTCTTCATCTCAGTCTCATGACCGGTGTTCTGTCGATTTGTCCTACGGTAGCGCAAAATTTGAGATATATCCTACCTCATTGAAAAATCCTACTGCTTCGCTCCTGTGACTATACGTAAAGTAACTTTATCGAAGATTCTTATTAGGCAATGGTATATGTTATTTACAGTGCCAAGAACATCATCAGATTGTCCTACCACTATAAAATAAACATGTAGGATGATTGTACAGTGAAACAATTCTTATTAAAATAAAAACGTTGGATGATTTTACAGTGCAAAATACCTTATTAACCACCATTTTTTTTCAACCACTTACCAATCGTTTGTTGGACTACTGGAGTCCATGCTTTGTCTGCTACTACCAACCTACTTACCTGCCTGCTGCCCGCCTTGCTCTGCTTACCTGCCCTGTTTATCTATCGGCTGGAATCCCGTCTCATCCACCTCAAAACAGGTACAATTTAAGTTTCTCTGTGTTGGATAGCTTGTCAAAGAAGCTAAGCAATACGTCCCAGCTAAGAGTGGTCCGCCAATACAGTAGATGATGCTGATGTCACTAGCAGGTGTGTAGATGATGCTGATGTCACTAGCAGGCGTGTAGATGATGCTGATGTCACTAGCAGGTGTGTAGATGATGCTGATGTCACTAGCTGGTGAGTAGATGATGCTGATGTCACTAGCAGGTGTGTAGATGATGCTGATGTCACTAGCAGGCGTGTAGATGATGCTGATGTCACTAGCAGGCGAGTAGATGATGCTGATGTCACTAGCAGGTGTGTAGACGATGCTGAAGTCACTAACAGGTGTGTAGTCGATGCTGATGTCACTAGCAGGTGTGTAGACGATGCTGATGTCACTAGCAGGTGTGTAGACGATGCTGATGTCACTAGCAGGTGTGTAGACGATGCTGATGTCACTAGCAGGTGTGTAGACGATGCTGATGTCACTAGCAGGTGTGTAGACGATGCTGATGTCACTAGCAGGTGTGTAGACGATGCTGATGTCACTAGCAGGTGTGTAGACGATGCTGATGTCACTAGCAGGTGTGTAGACGATGCTGATGTCACTGGCAGGTGTGTAGACGATGCTGATGTCACTGGCAGGTGTGTAGACGATGCTGATGTCACTAGCAGGTGTGTAGACGATGCTGATGTCACTAGCAGGTGTGTAGACGATGCTGATGTCACTAGCAGGTGTGTAGACGATGCTGATGTCACTAGCAGGTGTGTAGACGATGCTGATGTCACTAGCAGGTGTGTAGACGATGCTGATGTCACTGGCAGGTGTGTAGACGATGCTGATGTCACTGGCAGGTGTGTAGACGATGCTGATGTCACTAGCAGGTGAGTAGACGATGCTTATGTCACTAGCAGGTGAAGAGAAGCATGATGTCACTAGCAGGTGAGTAGATGATGCTGGTGTCACTAGCAGGTGTGTAGATGGTGATGATGTCACTAGCAGGTGTGTAGATGATGCTGATGTCACTAACAGGTGAAGAGAAGCAAGATGTCACTAGCTGGTGAGTAGATGATGCTGATGTCACTAGCAGGTGAAAGGAAGCATGATGTCACTAGCTGGTGAGTAGATGATGCTGATGTCACTAGCAGGTCTGTAGATCATGCTGATGTCACTAGCAGGTGTGTAGATCATGCTGATGTCACTAGCAGGTGATAGGGGTGCTCCGATCACGATCGGCCGATCGTTATGCGCATCTCGTCAGTAAAGCCGGTTCTCTAATCAGCGCTTCATTTCATCAGGTGCCTGATTTCACATAGAGCAGCTGTTACTACACAGAGCCGTTGTTAATAGAGAAGATGCGCCAAAAAACGCTGAAAATGAAGTGGATTTGCGCATCTTCTCTATTAACAACGGCTCTGTGTAGTAACAGCTGCTCTATGTGAAATCAGGCACCTGATGAAATGAAGCGCTGATTAGAGAACCGGCTTTACTGACAAGATGCGCATAACGATCGGCCGATCGTGATCGGAGCACCTCTAGCAGGTGAGTAGATGATGCTGATGTCACTGGCAGGTGTGTAGATGATGCTGATGTCCCTGGCAGGTGTGTAGATGATGCTGATGTCACTAGCAGGTGTGTAGATGATGCTGATGTCACTAGCAGGTGTGTAGACGATGCTGATGTCACTAGCAGGTGTGTAGATGATGCTGATGTCCCTGGCAGGTGTGTAGACGATGCTGATGTCACTGGCAGGTCTGTAGATGGTGATGTCACTAGCAGGTGAAGAGAAGCATGATGTCACTAGCTGGTGTGTAGATGATGCTGATGTCACTAGTAGGTGTTTACTCCTGCTTAGTCACGCCAAAGAACTCCCCGCTCAAGCTCGCCGTCTCTTTAAGATTAACGATGGCAGTTTGCACGCACAGCTACTAGAATATTTACATCTGTCAGACAGGTTACTGACCTCGTCAAGCTTCGTTTGAGTCTGCGCGTCAGAAACAGAAGTGCTAAAATTAGCTAAAAACGGGCTTCGCTTGTTTCAGTTGAGTTCCAATGGGGTCGCTGTGTCCATTTCTTTTACTGTCTATGCTCCGAACTCCCAAACTGACTCAAATGATTCACATTCTAAGTATAATTTCAATATTATTTATCATTTTTATTATTTATGCAAAGGTTAATATAAAAATGAATTTGTAAAGATTCATTCTGTAATGTCTATTCAATGCTTTTCTCATTTTTCATCATCGTTCACAGAGCCTCGGCCTGCAGAGCGACCTGGTGTTCTCTGAGATCGCACGCAGGATCAG
Source organism: Carassius auratus (assembly GCF_003368295.1). Taxonomy (NCBI): domain Eukaryota; kingdom Metazoa; phylum Chordata; class Actinopteri; order Cypriniformes; family Cyprinidae; genus Carassius; species Carassius auratus. Next base: position 14,607 of record NW_020523345.1, read on the forward strand.
AGACGGCGGTCAGGAGCTGGTGAAGAAGGTCAACGCTGTGTTCGGATGGAGATCAGCAAAGATGGCAGAACCATCCGAGACTGGAGTGAGCCAGACACTGCAGATTATCATTCATTCTCTTAACACAAGCAAAGATATCTGCCAAAGGGGCGAGGAATATAATTAACTATTAAGAGAATATATTTTTCTTACCACATTTGCTGATATTTTTGCAACAAAATAGTTTTTTTCTGTCCTATCACACAGTCACGTGTGTTTGATGCACATTTAAGTGTTTCTATCGTCGTTTATGTGCATGTTTTCTTACCAGATAAGAAATGTATCCTACTTTGTTGAATGCATACGTTTTTTTATGGACATTTTTAAAATTGTATTAGTTTCCATCAGGTGTTCATGTATTTTTATCTGATTTCCCAAAATGTGCATAAAAATTGGTGGATGGAAACATAGTAAGACTGCAAACAATTCTCTTACTCAGTGTTTGTGTCTTGTGTTCTAGTATAAATATCTGAATATTCTTGAATCAAGATGCATTTACTGAACAAGTAACATCATTTTACATGATAGAATCAAATGTTTTGCGAATTCGCTCCGAATCCCAGATCTCAAGTCACTTCCTGTTTGTTGTTGGCATCTGTACTGCGTTTGAGCTCCGTCACTATATTCTTTTCATCGACTATTTTTAATAAAAAAAATTTTCCCCCTCCGCGAGACAGGACGCAACGCTGTGATCATCGGAGACTCCATCGTCTGACACATCCGTGCTACGTTTGTGCACACTCATTGTTTGCCTGGTGCTCGTGTTCTCGATGTTTCTGCGCAGATACCCGCGATCCTGAAGGACGGCGAGAGCCCCAGAGCGGTCGTGCTTCACGCCGGGGTTAACGACACCACGCTGCGGCAGACGGAGACGCTGAAGAGGGACTTCAGGAGCCTGATCGAGACGGTTCACAGCACGACGCCTGCGGCGAAGATCATCGTGTCAGGACCACTGCCCACGCATCGACAAGGACACGAAAGGTTCAGTAGACTTTTTGCTTTAAATGAATGGTTGTTGTCATGGTGTAAAGAACAGAAACGGCTATTTGTTAATAACTGGAATCTTTTCTGGGAGCGTCCTAGACTGTTTCGCGCTGATGGATTACACCCCAGCAGAGTCGGAGCGGAGCTGCTCTCTGACAACATCTCCAGGACACTTCGCTCCATGTGACTAGTAAGACAATTCTCAGATAACTATTATGATGACTTTTGTTCCACCCGCTTAAATGATAAAAGTACTTGCGCTGTAAAAACTATTAAGACTGTGTCTGTTCCCCGAATAGTGAGGTCAAAATATACATTTAATGTAAGATCTAGAAAAAATCTTATCACAATTAAACCAGAAAAATGTAAAGTAAATGAACAAAAACAATTTTTAAAGTTTGGGCTCATAAATATTAGATCACTCACACCCAAAGCAGTTATTGTAAATGAAATGATCACAGATAATAGTTTTGATGTACTCTGCTTGACTGAAACCTGGCTAAAACCAAATGATTATTTTGGTCTAAATGAGTCTACTCCACCAAACTACTGTTATAAGCATGAGCCCCGTCAGACTGGTCGTGGCGGGGGTGTTGCAACAATATATAGTGATATTCTCAATGTTACCCAGAAAACAGGATACAGGTTTAACTCTTTTGAAATACTTCTGCTAAATGTTACTCTGTCAGACATGCAAAAGAAATCTAATGTATCTCTTGCTCTGGCTACTGTGTATAGACCACCAGGGCCGTATACAGAATTCCTAAAAGAATTTGCAGATTTCCTCTCAGACCTCCTAGTTACAGTTGATAAGGCGCTAATCATGGGAGATTTTAATATTCACGTTGATAATACAAATGATACATTAGGACTTGCGTTTACTGACCTAATAAACTCTTTTGGAGTCAAGCAAAATGTCACCGGACCCACTCATCGTTTTAATCATACACTAGATTTAATTATATCTCATGGAATCGATCTTACTGCTATAGATATTGTATCTCAAAGTGATGATGTTACAGACCATTTCCTTGTATCGTGCATGCTGCGTATAACTGATATTAACTATACGTCTCAGCATTACCGTCTGGGCAGAACTATTGTTCCAGCCACCAAAGAAAGATTCGCAAATAACCTGCCTGATCCATCTCAACTGCTATTTGTACCCAAAAATACACATGAATTAGACCAAATTACTGACAACATGGGCACTATTTTCTCTAATACATTAGAAACTGTTGCCCCATCAAATTGAAAAAGGTTAGAGAGAAACGTACTGTACCATGGTATAACAGTAATAATCACTCTCTCAAGAAAGAAACTCGTAGTCTTGAACGCAAATGGAGAAAAACTAACTTAGAAGTTTTCAGAATTGCATGGAAAACAGTATGTCCAGCTGTAGACAGGCTCTAAAAACTGCTAGGGCAGAGCATATACACAAACTCATAGAAAATAACCAAAACAATCCAAGGTTTTTATTTAGCACAGAAACTAAATTAACAAATTACCAGACGCCACCTGATTCAAATATTCCACCAACGTTAAATAGTAATGACTTTATGAATTTCTTCACTGATAAAATAGATAACATTAGAAATACAATAGCGAATGTAGATTCTACAGCGTCTAACACTTCAGTTTCATCCATCGCACCCAAAGATAAACTGCAGTGCTTTACAAATATAGGACAAGAAGAGCTAAATAAACTTATCACTGTATCTAAACCAACAACATGTTTATTAGATCCTGTACCCACTAAATTACTGAAAGAGCTGTTACCTGTAGCCGAAGAACCGCTTCTCAATATCATTAACTCGTCGTTATCTTTAGGACACGTCCCAAAACCATTCAAGCTGGCGCGGTTATCAAGCCTCTTATTAAGAAACCAAAACTAGATCCTAGTGTACTGGCAAATTATAGGCCTATTTCAAATCTTCCATTTATGTCTAAAATTTTAGAAAAAGTTGTGTCTGCTCAATTGAGCACCTTCCTGCATAAAAATGATCCGTATGAAGAATTTCAGTCAGGTTTTCAGGCCCCACCATGGCACAGAAACTGCACTTGTTAAAATTAGAAATGACCTGCTCCTTGCGTCAGACCAAGGCTGCATCTCATTTCTAGTCTTACTTGATCTTAGTGCTGCGTTCGACACCATAGATCATGACATACTCATAGATCGATTACAAAACTATACAGGTATTCAAGGGCAGGCTCTAAGATGGTTTAGATCCTATCTGTCCGATCGTTACCATTTTGTTTACTTAAATGTGGAGTCATCTCATTTATCATCAGTAAAATATGGAGTGCCACATGGATCCGTCCTAGGTCCCCTTCTATTTTCAATATATATGTTGCCCCTTGGTAATATTATTAGAAAATACGGGATCAGTTTCCACTGTTATGCTGATGATACTCAGCTATATATCTCAACGAGACCAGATGAAACTTCTCAATTATCTAAGCTAATAGAGTGTGTTAAAAATGTGAAAGATTGGATGACAAATAATTTTCTCCAATTAAATTCGGATAAGACGGAGATATTAATTATTGGACCAAAAAACACTACACAGAATCTTGTAGATTACAATCTGCAACTAGATGGATGTACTGTTACTTCCTCTACAGTCAGAAATCTGGGTGTTATATTAGACAGCAACTTGTCTTTTGAAAATCATATTCCTAATGTTACAAAAACTGCATTCTTCCATCTTAGAAACATTGCCAAGCTACGAAACATGTTATCTGTTTCTGATGCAGAAAAGCTAGTTCATGCATTCATGATCTCTAGACTGGACTATTGTAATGCACTTCTAGGTGGTTGTCCTGCTTCGTCAATAAACAAGCTACAGGTAGAACAAGCTAGAGCAGCTAGAGTCCTTACGAGGTCAAGAAAATATGATCATATTACCCCAATTTTACAGTCTCTGCACTGGCTACCTATTAAGTTCCGTATCAGTTACAAATTATCATTACTTACCTATAAGGCCCTAAATGGTTTCACTCCTGCGTACCTAACTAGCCTTCTACCACGCTACAACCCATCATGCTCCCTAAGGTCACAAAACGCTGGACTTTTGGTCGTTCCTAGGATAGCAAAGTCCACTAAAGGAGGTAGAGCTTTCTCATATTTGGCTCCAAAACTCTGGAATAGCCTTCCTGATCATGTTCGGGGTTCAGACACACCTTCTCTGTTTAAATCTAGATTAAAAACACATCTCTTTCACCAAGCATTCGAATAATTTATCTCTTAAATTGTGAGTGTAGTTGCATCTGATCAAATGTGCATTTTTATTCATTAGCTTGGGTTAAACTAATTTTAGTTTGTTGGATCAGCAGCTATGCTAATGATGTCTCTATGTGTTTCTCTGTTTCTGCTGGATCTTCATCCCGTGGTAACTAGGATTTACACAAGCTCCAGTCTGGATCCAGAACACCTGAGAAGAGATGATGCTGACCCTCAGAGGACCTCAGATGATGCTAACCCTGAATCAACAAACAGAACTAACAATTATTGCTACATGTGTGACTGCATCATATAACAATTATTAATTAATAATATTAATAATGTTAATCGTCTAGCTGACTACGTCTTGTATACATTTTTTAAAAAAATCCTGTCAAACGTGCACAAACTGACAGTCACCACCATAAGCTACTACTAAATATTGTAGAAACATAATTTTCTGTAAAGTTCCTTTGTAACGATTTGTATTGTAAAAAGCGCTATACAAATAAACTTGAATTGAATTAAACTGATTGAAACTTCCCGCTCGTCCACTACTATTTAGCTTGTGCTTCCGGTGATTCTGCCGTTCGTCATGGCGTCGTCAAATTGAATGGAAATTAATTGAATAGAAAAGGTAAGTGCTTTGGAAAATGGCTGAAGACTCAGCTGCTCAAATTAATAAATGCAAGTCATTCTACCATGATCTTATCTACAAATATTCCTATTATCATAAAGTCTGTAAATATGTCCAGTTCTAATAAACACAGTTCAGGAAAAAATATTCAATAATATGAGCATAATGAAATGCAGCCCTGCATAAATCTGGTATAACTGAGCCTGTGAATTTGTTAATTTGTAGAATAGGATTCATGCAGCTGTAGAGAAGATTTTGAGAAGGTTTTGTTGTGTTTGTGAGAGAGAAAGAAACAAATACAAGCTTGCAACTCCAAAAACATTTTCTTGATGATTTATTGAACTATTCTCTACAAATACAAATTCCTCTGTCACAAGTGCTCAATTTTGTTATAATAATGTACAAAGTGTCTCGATTTTACAGTAGATGTACTGTATGCAAATATAACAAAGGGACATTAACAACTGAATGTTCAGGGGATGCAAACTTTTCACTTTTAAGTAAAAATTTACATTTTGAATCCAAAAATCATTTGCATGTTTGGTGTAGATGCAAAGAGTTTTTAAAAGTGAATTAGTTAAATAGCACATGCTAAATAACAAAAGGTATTTTTTGTTTACATTTTATACAGTATTGTTCAAAATAATAGCAGTACAATGTGACTAACCAGAATAATCAAGGTTTTTAGTATATTTTTTATTGCTACGTGGCAAACAAGTTACCAGTAGGTTCAGTAGATTGTCAGAAAACAAACAAGACCCAGCATTCATGATATGCACGCTCTTAAGGCTGTGCAATTGGGCAATTAGTTGAAAGGGGTGTGTTCAAAAAAATAGCAGTGTCTACCTTTGACTGTACAAACTCAAAACTATTTTGTACAAACATTTTTTTTTCTGGGATTTAGCAATCCTGTGAATCACTAAACTAATATTTAGTTGTATGACCACAGTTTTTTAAAACTGCTTGACATCTGTGTGGCATGGAGTCAACCAACTTGTGGCACCTCTCAGCTGTTATTCCACTCCATGATTCTTTAACAACATTCATTCACATTTCTTGGTTTTGCTTCAGAAACAGCATTTTTGATATCACCCCACAAGTTCTCAATTGGATTAAGGTCTGGAGATTGGGCTGGCCACTCCATAACATTAATTTTGTTGGTTTGGAACCAAGACTTTGCCCGTTTACTAGTGTGTTTTGGGTCATTGTCTTGTTGAAACAACCATTTCAAGGGCATGTCCTCTTCAGCATAGGGCAACATGACCTCTTCAAGTATTTGAACATATGCAAACTGATCCATGATCCCTGGTATGCGATAAATAGGCCCAACACCATAGTAGGAGAAACATGCCCATATCATGATGCTTGCACCTCCATGCTTCACTGTCTTCACTGTGTACTGTGGCTTGAATTCAGAGTTTGGGGGTCGTCTCACAAACTGCCTGTGGCCCTTGGACCCAAAAAGAACAATTTTACTCTCATCAGTCCACAAAATGTTCCTCCATTTCTCTTTAGGCCAGTTGATGTGTTCTTTGGCAAATTGTAACCTCTTCTGCACATGCCTTTTTTTTAACAGAGGGACTTTGCGGGGGATTCTTGAAAATAGATTAGCTTCACACAGACGTCTTCTAACTGTCACAGTACTTACAGGTAACTCCAGACTGTCTTTGATCATCCTGGAGGTGATCATTGGCTGAGCCTTTGCCATTCTGGTTATTCTTCTATCCATTTTGATGGTTGTCTTCCGTTTTCTTCCACGTCTTTCTGGTTTTGCTCTCCATTTTAAGGCATTGGAGATCATTTTAGCTGAACAGCCTATCATTTTTTGCACCTCTTTATAGGTTTTCCCCTCTCTAATCAACTTTTTAATCAAAGTACGCTGTTCTTCTGAACAATGTCTTGAACGACCCATTTTCCTCAGCTTTCAAATGCATGTTCAACAAGTGTTGGCTTCATCCTTAAATAGGGGCCACCTGATTCACACCTGTTTCTTCACAAAATTGATGACCTCAGTGATTGAATGCCACACTGCTATTTTTTTGAACACACCCCTTTCAACTAATTCAACTAATTGCCCAATTGCACAGCCTTAAGAGCGTGCATATCATGAATGCTGGGTCTCATTTGTTTTCTGAGAATCTACTGAACCTACTGGTAACTTGTTTGCCACGTAGCAATAAAAAAAATACGAAAAACCTTGATTATTCTGGTTAGTCACATTGTACTGCTATTATTTTGAACAATACTGTATATGTAATAAAAATAAAAGAAATACATGTTTTACATCAAATGTTGCCATTTTATATGAAAATATACAAAAGATAATATTTTTAAAGCAAATGATAAAAAAAATTACCCCCAAACTTTAGAGAATTTAATCACGGAGTCATAGGCCATATATATAAAAAAATACACAAAAAATGTACTTTGTCTAATTGTGGCCTACATGATCAAACCTGACCTGATGAGGTCACATCCCTGATATTACATACAACTCAAGTTTTGATTGCAAATGAAAATTCTACTATGTACTTCTGTCTTCTTTATAAATCATCATCTCACTCATGTCTTTTATTTTGTGGAACACAAAAGCAAAGAGTGACAGCCTCAGTCACCATTTTTTTATGTGTGTATATATATATATATATATAATATTTTTAAAAAAGCAATGATAGTGAACTGTGACTGAGGCTGTCAGTTTTTTTAAGGTTCTGCCTTGCATCTTTTGTGACCCACTGTAAGTAAGTCAAACACATTTGGTCATATATATATTTTTTTAATTCAGTGAATTAAGCTTTTAATTTGTTACTTGACACAATTTTTATTAGCCTATAATATACTTTATACCTATTTGTGTGTAAAAGCATTTTCTTGACTTAGAAGGTTTGTGCTCTACACATGTATTTGTAACTTTGTATAAACTGTATTGTATAAATAATAAAGCAATTGTGTCTGAATGTGATGTGTTTAATAAAGTTTTACTTATATGGGCTAATTTATTTAGTAGTATGTGACATTTTTAAAACAAGCAAAAAATGTTAATAGTAAAGTAGTTTTACCCAAATGAAATCAACGTCGTTTCAACGTTAGGTAAGCAAACCAATTAGATTTGAACTCGCTCCGAAGCCCCGATCAAATGATTCGCGAAACGCACTAATTCGGAGTCCCGATCTGAATCAAATGTTTTGAACTCGCTCCGAAGCCCCGATCAAATTATTCGCGAAACGCGCTTCGGAGTCCCGATCTGAATCAAATGTTTTGAACTCGCTCCAAAGCCCCGATCAAATGATTCGCTAAACGCGCTAATTCGGAGTCCCAATCTGAATCAAATGTTTTGAACTCGCTCCGAAGCCCCGATCAAATTATTCGCGAAACGCGCTTCGGAGTCCCGATCTGAATCAAATGTTTTGAACTCGCTCCGAAGCCCCGATCAAATGATTCGTGAAACGCGCTAATTCGGAGTTCCAATCTGAATCAAATGTTTTGAACTAGCTCCAAAGCCCCGATCAAATTATTCGCGAAACGCGCTTCGGAGTCCCGATCTGAATCAAATGTTTTGAACTCGCTCCGAAGCCCCGATCAAATGATTCGCTTAACGCGCTAATTCGGAGTCCCCATCTGAATCAAATGTTTTGAACTCACTCCGAAGCCCCGATCAAATGATTCGCGGAACTCGCTCCGAAGCCCCGATCAAATGATTCACGAAATGCGATTCAGAGTCCCGATCTGAATCAAATGTTTTGCGAACTCGCTCTGAAGCCCCGATCAAATGATTGGGGAAGCGCACTTCGGAGTCCCGATCTGAATAAAATGTTTTGGATCCGCCTTCAAGTCGCCAAACCCCTGTGACTGTCAAATTCGTTTAGGTGCCGCCCAGAGGATCAGCTCCGCGGGCGGCGCCGTCAAACAGCTGATCCTGAGCGGACCTATGGCGTGCATCAGTCCAGAATTTCTTTGCTGGGACACGGTTGCGCTGAACCCTCTTTTGAGTAAGTTTTGATATATTGCGACATTCACAGCATTGGTTTTTAAATCATCTTGTAATGATTGTAAGGCGTTGTTTGATATTAGGACGACTTGTAATGTTCACTCGTGGATAATGGTTTGGCTCTAGCTAGCTGTGCATTATTAAGTTTGCATTTTTGTAATTTTGGTCTCTTGTGTGTATCTTCCTCTTTATAATAAAACTTAATCTTCAGCATTTTATTCACCGTTTGAGTTGGTTCAGACATTATGCCGCCTGTTTGAATGTCAAAAAGTGCGGGCTTATCTGCTAATGTTTTTTTTTTTATCTGCAAATATTAGCTACCATCGCTAGATCCTTAACACGTGACCAACTGAACAGAACGCAAAGAATTATGGGTATGTTTGGCCAGTTAACATGGTGTGGCATAGCAGGCTAGTGTTCTGGCATGAACATAATGAAAAAATTGCGTGAATAACAGAATATAATCCTACAAAATGCAGAGGGCTAAAAAAACATTGTCGGACCATAACGCCTAAAACTAAATCCTAATGCAAAGATGAGATATGACGAGAAAATAAAGAGAATCAAAGAACTCGATCCTTACGAGCAGATCGACTGGTCAAGGTAACACACTCCAGCCCAAAAGAAGGGCATGTGAAAAGGCTGTGTTGTGGTGCTTTTGCAGACAGCATCATTTCTATGGACTCTTTATAAATCTAAATGAATTCATCTAAATGTATTTACATGTTAAACATGTAAAGAAACTGAAATTAAGTTGGTTGTTACCACTATTTAAGTTATGTAATTGGGTTTGCAACCAAAGAAGACTGATTTCGCACAATTCTTCCTTAATACAGATAAAGGAGGCAGAATTTCATTCAATCTTTGTGTATTTTATTTACAGACATGGCTAAAACAATACACGTGAGAAGAGCCATTACAAAATCTTTTGTAAAAACAAAAATATGTACATATTAGATGTGAGCATGGTGTATAATTCTAACATGACGCCTTCACAACAATACTTGGACACATATTGGTCAAAGCACAGCACACAATCACAATTTTATCCAGCAAAGTCTTCATCTCAGTCTCATGACCGGTGTGGACAGTGTCCGGTGATGGGGTGGATTCTCAGGACCTTCCATCCAAAGGCATCATGATTTTGATGTTTAAATGCTGAAACTGACTCCTGATTTAATGAAATTTTTCATTACAGAAGTTACTACTATTTTTATTTTTCCAGAAATGAAAATTATTAATTTAACATTAACTTTATTTTACAATGTATTTAAATCTATATAGTAAAAAAAAAAAAAAAATCAATCAGCAAATTTTGCAATCCGTTATTATTACAGGATTTTGCTTTAGGCAAAAATACCCTTTAAAATCCAATATGAGTTTATATTAGTTTGATTTTGTCAACTCTCTTTGTCTGAGTTGCAAGGTGTCAGGTCCAGTGTTCGGAAGTTTACTTTGGAAATGTTATAGTTTACAGATTACAAATTACCTTATTTAAAATGTAATATGTAGTGTCACTGTTTCAAATGACTTTAAGTAATGTAACCGATTACATTTGATTACTTTTCTAAATTTCTATTGTTTTCAGATTTTGATTATTTTGAATCATCTAAAGCAGGCAGGGTTAATGTTACAGTGGTCCTCAACACTGATTACTCTCAGATTTCAGAATCCTTCTTCACTTGAATTAAGACTATAATTTAATTGTAGCGTACAACCACCTCAAAATAGGACTTTAGCAGCTCTTTGTACTTTGCAATCTTTTTTAGGTTAAATACAGATTTAAAATCATAAGATATAGTTTAATAACTATGATACTGCTTTTGAAATCAAATCTTCGCATAGCTATGACAGGAAACATTGTCATCTAACAATGCCTTGGAAAAAAGGCAGTTAATCTAAAAATTAAATAAAATAAATAAATAATCATTTACACAAACCAAAATAGGAAATAAAACAGTTATGAAATAAGCATGTGTCATATTCTGTGTCTTCAACTCCAGAAACATTGGTGTCTCATATTTTAAATATGTATATATGTGAAAATATTCAAATGTAACTCCCTTTGTAATCATTAACAATATCATAATTAACTAATTTAATTACAGTGTACATTACATTAACATATTACAGCTACATTTATTTTGCAATTTAATTAGGACTGCCTCTGCATAGGGCCCGGGATCTTGTGCGGCCCCCTGGGGACGTCCCCTGTTTGCTGGGTACGGTGAGAGGAGGAGGCGACAATAACTGTGAGGAAAGGTACTTTAGTGTGTGCTAAGCCCTTCACGGAGGATGAGGTCCGTGTCCAACCGGAGTACGGTCGATCTCGCACCGTGGGCTGTGCCTTCCAGGTTTGCGTGGAAAAGTTGCGGAGACGTTAAATCACGCGTCAAAACGGGATGTTTGTGTTGCAGAGCAGTAAATGTGGAGATGGTACAGGAACACGATTACAACAGCCGTCCAGTCCCAGGTGAGTGTAATGTGTTAACTAAAACAATAACTTATATTAAAAGCTTATCGGCAACTATAGACATTAATCAAATATAGTATGTTTTATTTGTATTGTTCGATGTAACTTTATATACATTTAATGTAGCACATGGTAGCAGTTATGCTAACAGTCGAGCAGGTTAGTGAAGCAGTGTTTTTATACTTTTGCCATCATCCTTTTATTCTGCTCTCTTTCTGGCTCAAGTCACACAAAATTAACAAAGACAATTAAAGTTATGAATAAAATCCACAAGAATGAAGGAAATACGAGCAGTTGAACAAACATCTGTTGTACAAGCAGAATTCAAATTATTTTATAATGGTTTGTAGTTTATTTAACTTTGAATTGATGTTCTATGTAACTGGTATATTATTGCATAAATGTGATAGTAACTTTCCAAATTAATAAGTTGTTTTTATTAAAGTGTTATGTTTAACACAAAATAATACATGTATTGTTGTTTGCTTTATGTTAATTAAGTGCTCTTGCTGAGGCATGGGAAAAATAAAGGAGCTGGAAAAAACACCTGCTAGTGACATCAGCATCATCTACACACCTGCTAGTGTCGTCAGCATCATCTACACACCTGCTAGTGACATCAGCATCATCTACACACCTGCTAGTGACATCAGCATCATCTACACACCTGCTAGTGACATCAGCATCATCTACACACCTGCTAGTGTCATCAGCATCATCTACACACCTGCTAGTGACATCAGCATCATCTACTCACCTGATAGTGTCATCAGCATCATCTACACACCTGCTAGTGACATCAGCATCATCTACACACCTGCTAGTGACATCAGCATCATCTACACACCTGATAGTGTCATCAGCATCATCTACACACCTGCTAGTGACATCAGCATCATCTACACACCTGCCAGTGACATCAGCATCATCTACACACCTGCTAGTGACATCAGCATCATCTACACACCTGCTAGTGACATCAGCATCATCTACACACCTGCCAGTGACATCAGCATCATCTACACACCTGCTAGTGACATCAGCATCATCTACACACCTGCCAGTGACATCAGCATCATCTACACACCTGCTAGTGACATCAGCATCATCTACACACCTGCTAGTGACATCAGCATCATCTACACACCTGCCAGTGACATCAGCATCATCTACACACCTGCTAGTGACATCAGCATCATCTACACACCTGCCAGTGACATCAGCATCATCTACACACCTGCTAGTGACATCAGCATCATCTACACACCTGCTAGTGACACCATGCTTCTCTTCACCTGCTAGTAACTTGTCTGCTTTGTGTTAAGCAAATTTTGTTATCTTCTAGTTAGTTTAAGCTTTTGTTACCTTCTCAGTCAGGGTTTTAACCAACATTATACATATAATCTTTCACATACTTCTCAGTGTGTTTTTTTTTGCTGAATTTAATGCTTAGATTTTAGGGGAAAAAATTAAGTCAGAAATATTTTATAAAAATCTAACTCTTTAGTTTTACTTGTCACAAGATCACACCAGGTTAACTAAGCCAGTAACCATCAGCTGACCGTGGAATGACAATTGTGTGTTTCTTTCTCAGTTTTGCATGGTCCCCAATAAACTCAAGGTGGGATGCCTCTCCGATTCTTTCACATCAGGGCACTTAACCTCTACCAGGACACAGAGAGGTTCTTCATTTGGGTCCACCACTTTGCCATCTGCACCAAGGTGTGGAGCATCAGGGTGGATGATGAGACCAGATGGAAGAACGTTAACGTCAAAGGTCTCCTCATAGCAGTGAAGAACCTCTGGCTCAAGTTTGAATCCTCTACACATCGCTCTCTAGAGACCCCGACAGATGTTTACACACACTGTTTAATGCAAGATATAAATGCATTTAACCTGCAATTACAAATACATAATGTTTTGATGTTTTAATCCCAAAATGTCGAATACTGATATTTGCAACGATAAAAGAAAGAAAGTGCTTTAAGAAAAATATTGGCCATACTTAAGTGGTAGATTTCTGCCATTTACTGGAAAACATTTAAAATTACAATTTTAAACAGAAGCACTATATGAACAAAGTCATTAAGTGTCATGTCATTTAGATGAATTAGAATTTAATTTGGGGTCCTGAAATACCCTGAACACTGTACAGAGGTTAAGATGACCATTGCTACATAAATAAAAATTGAAACTCATCCTATTTTGTTTTAATTTTCCCTTACTAAATTATACAATACAATACAATACAATGTTATTTGTTAAGCACATTTAAAACAACCGAGGTTAGCCAAAGTGCTGGACACTGACATAATTAAGTCTTGTTCTAGGAACAGATAAGAGTAGTTGGTCAGCAGACCTCAATGACCTGAGAGGAGCATGCATCATCAGTAGATCATCTATGTAAGCTGGGGCTTGACCATGAAGAGATTTAAAAACAAACAATAAAATCTTAATCCGTATTCTAAAACAAACAGGTAGCCAATGAAGAGAAGCAAGAACAGGCATAATGTGCTCTCGTTTACGGGTTCCAGTAAGGAGTCGAGCGGCAGGATTCTGAACTGTTTGCAATATAGAAAGAGAGGCCTGGTTAACTCCTATAAAGCATTATAATAATCCAGGCGAGTGGTGATAAAAGCATGTATAACCCTCTCCAAATCTTTGAAAGATAGAAATGGCTTCAATTTGGTAATTAGCCTAAGTTGAAAGAAACTAGCTTTTACAACAGAGTTTATCTGTATAGTTACTGTTATACAGTTACTGATGCTATGGACTGTGGGATTACTAACAAAAATTTGTCTCTATAACTCTTTTCTCTTTATTAAAACTTGGTCTAGTAGCCTATGATAGAATCAAATGTTTTGCGATCTCCGATGCCCCGATCAAATGATTCGGCGAAACGCGATTCGGAGTCCCGATCTGAATCAGTACCATCGAAAAGGAAGCTCTCGCCTTGTTGTTGGCACTGCAAAATGTTGAGGTCTACGTGGGTAACGGTAATATGGGCCCTATTATTGTATACACTGACCACAACCCTCTCTTCTTCCTGTCTCGGATGGCAAACTCAAACCAGAGATTAATGAGATGGTCTCTTATGCTGCAAGAGTATGTTCTTGATATAAAGTATAAAAAAGGAGTGGAGAATGTAGTAGCAGATGCTTTATCAAAAGATCATATATTGATGACTGAACCGCTCATAAAATGTGTGGTTTGTTTTGTTTCTCTCTTTTACAAACTAAAAGAAATTATAGTTTGTAACTACGGGTGGGGGTGTTACGTCCGGAGACGAAGTCTTCATTGATTTATATTTTCCTTTAATGTGTGTTTCTTCTTTCCGTGTTTTTTCATGATTTCTCCTCAAACTGCCTGGCAGGTAGTTGATTGCTTCCAGCTGTACCTGCTTACCAATCAAGAGAGAGTCCGAATAAAAGCAGAGCTCCAGCTACCAGAGAGGAGAGAACGTTTCTCCAAGATCTTTCTCCAGAGTGTTGCCTGTGTTCTGCGCGGCCTGTTGTTTCAGTTGGTGGTTGTTGAGCTGCTTAGTGTTCTGCTTTGGGTATTGTAGTACTTTTGTTTCTTTATTCATTGTGATATTCTTCAATACTTACCTTTTGTTATTTTAGTTAGTTTGTAGCTGCTTTTATTAACATCTTTTAGCGGCGACTTTAATGTTTGCCTACTTGTGTTGTGTTTTTGTTTTGGGCTAGGAAGGGAGCTAGGGTATAAAACCGTTATTGGTTTTCTTTTTCTTTTGTTAGTATAGCTACAGGGAATTAACTTCAGTTAGCTTGTTTTGACCTTATCCTCTCCTGAAGTTTTTTTTTTTTTTTTTTTTTTTTTTTTTTTTTTTTGTACGTGTTCCACGAGCTGTAAAATAAAATCTTTTTCTGGACAACTGTGGCAGGACTCAGAGAGGACTTAAAATATTTTACTCTGGTTGCTTCCACATTTACCCCTAGACATATGATGCATATTTAAGTGTTTCTATCGTTTATGTGCATCTTTTCTTCCCAGATAAGAAATGTATCCTACTTTGTTGAATGATTTTTTTTTTAATATTATTTTTTTTTTTTATGATGCACATTTTTATAATTTGTATTAGTTTCCATCAGGTGTTTTTTATCTGATATCCCAAAGTGGGCATAAAAATTGGTGAATGGAAACATAGTAAGACCGCAAACAATCCTCTTACTAAGTGTTTGTGTCTTGTGTTCTAGTATAAATATCTGAATATTCCTGAATCAAGATGCATTTACTGTACAAGTAACATTTAATTTTAAAATTTTTAATGATCAAAATGTTGTTAGTTTTGGCTTAAAACGAGCAGAAATATCTGCCAATGGGGGAAGAAAAAGAATCTTGTTTAGCCTTTGAATTCAGATTCTTTTTCTTACATCATTGGTAAATATTTTTGCATGTTTTAAGCAAAAACGTACACAATATGGGGTTGTTGTTGTTGGTTTTTAAGTCATTTTACTTGTACAGTAAATTCATCCTGATTCAAGAATGTTTAGATATTTATATTAATGCTGTCAAACGGTTAATCACGTTCAAAATAAGTTTTTGTTTACATATGTGCGTGTACCGTGTATATTTATTATGCATATATAAATACACACACCGGCATGTATATATTTAAGAATTTTATGTTTATATACTATTTATAAATGATAAGAATATATGCATGTAACTATTTTAAAATATATACAGGCATGTGTGTCTTTATTAATGCATAATAAATATACACGGTACACAAATAAACAAACTTTTATTTTGGAAGCATAAATATATATATATATATATATATATATATATATATATAGAGCAGAAAACAAGACAGAAATACTAAGGAAGAAAATCTCTGCATTAATCACTTAATCGTTTGATTCTGATTCATTCAGACATTTCTAATAATGTTGATACAAATGCTAATACTGCACTGATGTTTATAATAAAAGATGACATAATCATTCATAAAAAAAAAATAACTTTTAAACCCCGCAAAGAAATAATGGATGTTGCATTAAGTAATTTATTTTCTCATTACATACAGTAAAGTATATTACAGATCTCTTCATACTCGATATAAAATTAGATTCATTGGCATATATATTCAGATTTGAAAGGTTAAAGGGCAGAGAGCATGATCACTATACAGCGGATTCCTCACTGCTTCACATCAGCAATAATCTGGAGAAGAAAAAATTATTACGCTCTGTATTCCAGTGCTAATATATGAACATCATGAAACCAAGACATTTGCAGTGACCACAGATATTATTTTTTTATTATCTACTCAATATGTTTATTTTTAGATTTGTATGGGTTAATGCTTAAAATGGGGGGAAACAAAATTCTGCCAAAGGTGAAAACTGTTGTTTTTCTGAGCCGCTGACAGATATTTGTTCTTGTTTTAAACATGAACTCATTTATATTTCAGTAAATGCTTCTCGATTTAAGGATGTTCAGATGTTTGAGCTGGAAAACAAGAGGAAGAGCATCATTCTCTGCGGTGAAGAAGAACACCATGACCTTCATCAAATTAAAATCTCTCCTGTTTGTGTCCGAGTCGAACGGTGGCAGGTAAAAGAAAAGAGTAAAAAATAAACTCTGGACAATCTTCCTGAAACATACGTCTGCAGGAGCCTCGATGATTATAAATATGCTTTATCTTTATCACAGTGTCATTTCATCAAGCCTTGTGTTCAACTCCATATTTATACTGAAAATGTAAGTAGCTGTGATCATATTCTATTTAGCGGCTCTGAAATCGAGTGACAGCTGATTGGTTGATTCACAAATGTCTTCACACACACAAAGTGATTCATATTCAAACACAGTTTAGATCAGGGGTCATCAACAATATTTGTTAAAGGGCCAGAATTTTTCTCTGCAGACACTGTAAGGGCCAGATACTCCTAATATAAAATACAATTCGAATTGTATCCTAATATGTTATAATTTGATATATTAATTCTAATTCCAAATTTATGTTATTTTTTTACATATTACCTGTACTGCAGCGAGCCACCAGGGGGCGATAGCGATATTTTAGGCTTCATATTTGTGAGGCTGTCAAGCTGTCCATCACTGTCACATGCAGGTCATAGTTTGTGGAGAACACTAGAAGAAATGCCTTCGGAATATATTTAAATGGAAAAAATGGCACTCTCAAAGAGCCTTAAGTGAAAAGTTGATTCAGAGAACCATAGTTTTAATGAAGAATGGACTGATAAGTACGTATTCATAGTGCCTACTGTTAGAAATACCTGTGTGCCTCATTAGCTTTTTTTCTCGTTAGATTTAAAAATAAATATGGAACTGACCCGAATATTCGTTTGGTGGGTTGGTATTCGATTTGAAAATTTGACATTCTAATATTATTATTTTATTTTTTTGCACATCTGGGAACCCCGCGAAACGGTTCTCATTCTCCCATAAATAAGGCCGGCGTCTCAGCTGCGTGGCGTGTCCGTTTTTTATTTCGGCTCCCATTTAACAGGTTGGAGTTTGCACACTGAGCCACGCGTCTCATGCGTGCTCGAGCCACGAGGAAAACGCGTGCATGCTAGAAATAGAAACAACGCGTGTTCCAGCAATGGGAGTGTTGCAGAACAGCTGAGTTTGTATGGACCGAAGTGCATGTCTGAGCTTGTGTTTTGTTGCTTTGACATTGTGGGAAATGGAATAATATAAACAAGATGTATTCGCATTTTTACCCATTATTATTAATCTAAATTAATCTCGTTTTTAATTTAACTTAATTTCGTTTTTTCTTTATTTAAATTTCGTTTTTTTATTTAAATCTACCCTTACTATGCCAATTTGTTAGTCAGAAAAATATAAGACTACCTTAAAAGTATTGCTTAATTTAATAGACCTGTGTGTGTGCGTTTTATATCACAGTGCAGTGCCCGTTCTTTTTCAAATTACTTAAAACATCGCAATATATTTTTTAACACATTCAAAGAAGGAATTCTGTCTAGTTGAGCAATCATTTGAAATTAGGAGGAAGCTGATTTTCCATTCTGAGTGTATCCTAGGTACTTCTAATTTAATGCCAATCGATGATCTAGTGTTATAGTTCTTTTTATACAGGCATAGTAATGTAATTTGGCAGCATACCCAGCAATGCCTTTACTGTAAATACTAATATATGTGATTTCCTTCTTTGATGTAAGGACGTCCAGCCTACACGATTATATAACAAACAATGATGTGTAGCCTACGTGAACAAGCATTTGTTATAAAACGCAACGCAACATGATAAATACAATCTAATCTTTTTAATAAATATATAGAAGCATGCATATAAATAATCTCTCCATAATCAAAAATGGGTAAAAAAGTACAATGAATAATTTTCTTTCTAGCTCCAAAGGAAAAACATTTTTTTTTTTGCCGAAAAAGAAGGCCCAATCTTGGTTTTAATCTTTTTACTAGGTAATCAATATGAACATCAAATGCCGACTTCTCGTCTATCCATATTCCCAGATATTTGTATGTTGTTACTCTCTCTATATGCACGTCATCAACAGTAAGAATAGACGGGGCAGTGGTCATGGAACGACTACTTGAAAAACAATGTACTTCGTTTTTTCTCATTTAAAATTAATTTTAATTGGAGTAAATTACGCTGAAAAGTATTAAGAGAATCCTGTAAAATTTCAATAGCTTGTGAGAGAGAGGCTGCTGCTGAATAAATTATTGTATAAAAATTTTACTTTGCGGATTTTATTCCCTGCCCTAATTTATTTATAAAAATAGCAAAAAAAGTGGTGCCAGTAAAGAACCTTGCTGGACACCCTTCTCAACTGTTAATACGGATGAATCATAATTAGCCTATCTATAGCAACACATTGCGTACGATCAAATAAATAATTTTGAAACCAACTCAAGGCCGAGTTACAGAGGCCTATACTTTTAAGCCTCTGCAACAGTAAGCCATGATCCACTAAATCAACAAACAAAGCCGCACAATGCTGTCTCTCATCGAGAGCGGTGATTAAATCGTTGATAACAAGTGTAGTAGCTGTTATCGTACTATGGCCCGCTCTAAATCCTGACTGAAATGCGTTTAAGATATTTCGACTAGCAAGGTATTCTTTCATTTGATCATTTACTATAGATTCAAAAACTTTTGCTAAAACCGGTAATTAAGAAATAGGGCGATAATTATTCAAATCAGAAGGATCTCCTCCTTTTAATAATGGTATAACCATAGCTGATTTCCAAGATTTTGGAATTTCATTAGTGGATAGACTTAAATTAAAAATTGATGCAATAGGTTCAGCAATAATATCCGCAGAAACTTAAAAAAAAACTTATTCAATTTTATCAAATCCACCTGATTTCTTACAGTCTAAATTTGAAAGTAATTTATTAACTAAGGTGGGCAATATAGGAGTAAAAGAAAATAAATCTGATTCATTATAATTTGTCGTCTCATCAATTTCCTGTTCATCAGTGATCAACGAATTGTTTGTACCGGTTATCAAACTAACTGAAACAAAATGATTATTACAAATATTAACAATATCAGCCTTGTTTGTAATTAATCTCCGGTCCACTTTTAAAACTTTTGGAAAGTCAGCAGATTTATTTGTCCCTACAAGAGATTTTGTTAATTTCCAAAATTTAGAAGGATCGTTCATGTTATTATTAATTAGATTAAGATAATATTGACTTTTAGAACTTTTTATCAATTTTTAACTAATATACCTCATGTTTTTTCTGCGATAGAAGTTTTTTGTAATGAGTTGGTGAACTTATCAATTGTTCCAAACACAAGGAGTTACATATGTCCTTAAATGAATCCGATGACTGAGACAACCAGTCCAGTTTAAATCTCCCATTAAAACTAAATCAAAGTTAGACCAACTGTGCAACATATCTGTAAGCAATGACATTGCCTCACTTGAAGCTGAAGGCGGGCGGTAACAACCGACCACCATCATGTCAGACCCATTAGGGAAAAAAAAAATTAATAGCTAAAAGTTCAAAACATTTTTAAATACTAACTGAATCGGTACAAATACAATTCATATTTATTTTAGTATAAATTGTAACCCCTCCTCCTTTTTTGCTACGATCTGCTCTAAAAATATTATAACCATTAATATGCACCATATCATCTGTAATTGATTTTTTCAGCCAAGTCTCTGTGAGAATTATGATATCAGCATCGGTCGAATCTGCCCAGATCCGAACTGCGTTCAACTTATTTACCAAGCTTCTCACATTAAGATGAAAAATCGTAAACCATAACTTGATTTTAGTTCCTCTGGTGTTTGAAGCTGAGCCAACTCTGGGCCTGGGTTGGGATGAATGTTACCTGAAAGCAGTAGCAAAAGCACAAACCACTTTCTCTTCCCCGCTGCAGATAGATGTAGCATAATGGGTCAGTTTTCCATTTCCTCTGACCAACAGGCAGAACAACCTTTGTGGTGGATCACCAATCCAAACGGCCCATAAAGAGGAAAGTTCAAAGCTTCTCAGCGACACAGCCAAATCTCTGGTTCGTTCTCCAGTGGTCTCAGCACTTGATACCCACAGACACAGCCCAGGTATGTGACCCTCGTGACCAACAGACGACATTTCATCCACACCAACCATGAACGGCTCCCCGATCCCCTCCGTAGTGGCTTTTTTACGCGAAACCCATAGACATGGCGCAGGTCTCCCGTTCAACAGCGAAAGGCCATGCATTCTCCATATCATGGAGCAAAGTAGGCATATCGGTATAAAAGTCCACATTTTTTCAAACATGGGATGTTTCCAGTCTCCAATTAATTTATAGAAATAAAATTAAGTGGCATAAACAAAACACTAGTAATTAGTAATCTTCAAAACGATTTAAAAGACTAACAAACTAACACAAAACCTACACGTGTGGCCATCTTGGAAAGTGTTGTACTAATGAGCTGATTGTAGTTTACTAAAAGTTAATTAATTCTCGCGTGTCCATCTATATTGCACCAAATGCGACACTGCACTCCCTTGTGAAGCAGATTGGATGAACGGTTCTCGAAATAAATAAAAAAAATGCAAACGGACATACAGAAACAGATTCCTGCCTTTATTAGAGAGAAAAATATGTTAATTACTACCGAAGCTTCGAAGCTCAAAAAAATGTATTCGGACCAGCCCTAAACTTTTTCCTCTTACAAGGCTATTCCTGAATTCAGTATTATTCTGGGGGCAGGATGGAAATCTCTGGCGGGCCGGATTTGATGTTGCATGGTTTAGATTAACACTCATATAACTGTATTGTCTGTGTGAGAGGAATCAAACAATCAAATCCTGCGATCGTTTACTCTTCATCAGCCTGAACAAGTGTTTTTTTTTTTTCTACTGAACACTAAAGAAGATGTTTTTTTGAGAGCGAACAGTTGACGGCACCCATTGACTTCTATGCTACAGGAAGAAATACTATGGAAGTGGATGGGTACCATCAACCCTTTTGGTGTTTAAAGCATCATCTTTTTAGCATTAAGGAGGAAGACAGAAACTCGTACTTGTAGAAACTGAATTTTTTGTAAAGTTGCTTTCCAATGATTTGTAAAGCAAAAAGCACTATAAATTAAATGAAAACTGTACTAAAATTAAAGTAGTAACTTTTTACAGAAAAGTTGAAATGCTAAAATTATTAAAACGGACATAAACATAAAGGCTAAAAAAAAATTAATTAAACGAATTCCTAAACCTCAAACTGCAACCATGAGGCTAAAAGCTATGCTATGTGTCACTCTGAGTAAGTGCTGTAACAGTTTATAAAGACCTTGATGTTGTTTGGACGCCAAAACCGTGTGTGTGTGTGTGTGTCCACCTGGATGTTCCCGTGTTTGGCTCCTGGGATGATCTGAATCCTCTCAAAGTCCCTCCCCAGGATGATGACGTCACAGTCAGAGTAGTACGCCTGTCCCACGAGCCCCGGACAAAACAACACACACAGTCTGACACTGATAATCACAGAGAGTTCTACATATCATCTGAATCTAATGTTTTGCTACATTTTTTTTTTTTTTTTTAAATCGAGGAATCAGAGTTTTAAATGTTTTCATTTACGGTTAATAATCTCTGCTGCTGCTGTTACACTCACAGTCACCAACAGCTTGAATCACCTGGGCCCGTATTCATAAAGAATCTTAATGCAAAAAGTAGCTCCTAGTGACAAAATACTAAGAAAATTCTTAGAAATGTGGGCGTTTACTCTTAAAATAAATAAAAAAATCCTAGTAAAGAAAAAAGTAATTCAGAAAGCATCTTAACCCTTAAAAGAGGTCTTAAGGTCAAACTTGTTAGGAGCACAGACGAGGACTTTTAAGAGGCTTAAGAGTTTCTTTAGAAGAGGAGAAAATGGCAGAAAGACGAAGAGGCAGAAGAAATGTAATGCAGACAATGGATGACAGTGAGTTAATAAGACGCTATAGATTATATAATAATTTATAATTTAATACATCAATTAAAGTAATCACTAGATTATGATATTTGGCAACTGGGAAAATGCCACAATGTAATAGTGATGATTTGGGTCTGTCACAACCTTCTGTAAGCAGAGTGATCACACAAACAATTACAGCACTTTCAGAACATCTTATTGTGTCGCAGTTCATTTCGTTTCCACTGGACATTCCCACCTTGCAGGCTCAAAAAACTGTATTTATGAATATAGCAGGCTTATAGGTGCGCACAAGCAGGGGGAATGAACCGTTAATAGTTTGTCCCATGTCTGCTTCTTGTCCCTTGCTGTGTCTGAATTTTCCTTTAAGAATGGCCTTGTGTTCATCCATTAACTGGGCTAACAGTAAACACTGTTCCTCTGTCCAGTTTGGCTTTCTCGCCCTTCTTGGTTTTGATTCCATGTTTGATACATTAAAACCAACATTCAAACCGCCACTTAAATAGGACAGCAATCACTGTAACTGGAAAGAGTGGAACAATTTTTATCATTCTAGGCCAATCAAATACCTTATAGGAAATTACAAGCATGGTAAATAAAAAAAGGATTTATATACACACATATAATGTGTGTGTGTGTGTGTGTGAGAGAGAACGGTCAAATAGGAAAAATTACACATGTAAATTCAAAGTGAGAATTAGAATAGACCCTATACTTAAAATCACTCTTTTTTTTTCCCTCTTGGACAACCAACCAATCACAGTCTTCAAAAGATTGTGTCATACATAGCAACGGGGTCAACCCCGCCTCCTCACTAAGGTGAAAGTTTTTGTCTTTTCATTACTCAGAGTTTCTCTCAGATCGATCCTGAATCGCTCTTAAGCTAAGACTCCTACTTAAAAGTTTTTAAGCTAAATTAAGAGTTTTCTGAGAGGATTCTTAGAATCTTTATGAATACGGGCCCTGGACTTTTTGAGTCAAATATTTTGGCAAATTTTTAAGCATTTTTATTTTATATGATTTCTTCACATATCAGACTTCATTTTGCATGCATCTGGTTTATTCTCGCTTATAAACTTTTTGTTGCTGTTTTTGTTGTGTTGTTTTTTATCCTCATTTGTAAGTCGCTTTGGATAAAAGCGTCTGCTAAATGAATGAATGTAAATGTAAACTTATCAAATTATGGCTTCGTTTCCTTACATGAATATCGAAATATTCAACTCAAATAAACGCTTGTATGATGCAGTATTAGAATTAAAATTTAATTTGGGGTTCTGAAATACCCTGAACACTGCACAGAGGTTAAGATGACCATTGCTACAAAAATAAAATAACAAATGAAACTCATCCTATTTAGTTCCCTTAATAAATTATACAGTTAATGATGCTATGGACTGTGGGATTACTAACAGGCTATTAACAAAAATCTGTCTCTAAACCTCTTTTCTCTTTATTAAAAGTTGATCTAGACAAGTACATGATAGAATCAAATGTTTTTAATCAAATCCGCCTGAAAGGCCTGATCTCAAATGATTCCGGAAACGCGCTTTGGAGTCCCATCTGAATCAAATGTTTTGCAAACTCCGAAGCCCCGATCAAATGATTCGCGAAACGCGATTCGGAGTCCCGATCTGAATCAAATATTTTGAACTCGCTCCGAAGCCCCGATCAAATGATTCGTGAAACGCGATTCGGAGTCCCGATCTGAATCAAATGTTTTGCGAACTCCGAAGCCCCGATCAAATGATTCGCGAAACGCGATTCGGAGTCCCGATCTGAATCAAATATTTTGAACTCGCTCCGAAGCCCCGATCAAATGATTCGTGAAACGCGCTTCGGAGTCCCTATCTGAATCAAATGTTTTGCAAACTCCGAAGCCCCGATCAAATGATTCGCGAAACGCGATTCGGAGTCCCGATCTGAATCAAATATTTTGAACTCGCTCCGAAGCCCCGATCAAATGATTCGCGAAACGCACTTCGGAGTCCCGATCTGAATCAAATGTTTTGGATCCGCCTTCAAGTCGCCAAACCCACGTGACTGTCAAATTCACCCAGAGGATCAGCTCCGCCTCTGTCAAACAGTGGATGCTGAGCGCCACGGACCTATGGCGTGCATCAGTCGAGAATTTCTTTGTTGGGAAACGGTTGCGCTGAATCCTCTTTTGTTTTGAGTAAGTATTGATATGTTATTGTGACATTCACAGCATTGGTTTTTAAATCATCTTATAATGATTGTAAGGCGTTGTTTGATATTAGGACAACTTTAACATGTTCACTCCTGGATAATGGTTTAGCGCTAGCTTCTAGCTAGCTGTGCATTATTAAGTTTGCATTTTTGTAATTTTGGTCTCGTGTGTATCTTCCTCTTTATAATAAAATTTAATATTCAGCATTTTATTCACTGTTTGAGTTGGTTCAGACATTATGCCGCCTGTTTGAATGTCAAAAAGTGCGGGCTTATCTGCTAATGTTAGCTACCTTCAATAGAGATCGCTAACACGTGACCAACTGGGTGGCAACGTCATCAGAACGCAAAGAACTATGGGTATGTTTGGCCAGATAACATGGTCTGGCATAGCAGGCTAGTGTTTTGGCATGAAAATAATGAAAAATTTGCCTGAAAAACAGAATATAATCCTACAAAATGCAGCGGCATAAAGAAAATATTGTCGGACCATAACGCCTAAAACTAAATCCTAATGCAAAGATGAGATATGACGAGAAAATTAAGAGAATCAAAGGACTCGATCCTTACGTGCAGGAGGAGCTTCCATGTCACGGTTATCATTGTCTGCTATATTTGCTTTTTATTGATTAAAATACATGCAATTGGTTGATGAAACATTTATTAAAATTAAGATAAAATTTTTTCAAAACGAAATTCGTTTTTAAGAAAGTGTTTCTACAAAGCAAAATTTAATGAAGTGGTAAATATCATGTCTGACGATTTACAAAACTTCATTAAGTGGTAAAAACCATTTCTTCCGATATATTGCGCATCTTATGATCCTATCTAAAAAATGAAAATAATTTTTGATAAAAAATGTTTGTAAAAAATATTTTAATGACACGGTTTTGGCGGTTCTAATGACGGTGTTCAACTATAACCGCCGGTCTCACGGTTATATACTAACCGTCACACCCCTATCTATGACTTATCACCCACAACCTACTTCATACATTTTCAGTTTCTCATCATTTCTCTGGACTATTTATAAATGTAAATGTATTAATCTAAATGTATTTACATGTTAAATATGTAAAGAAACTGAAATTAAGTTGGTTGTTACTACTATTTAAGTTATGTAATTGGGTTTGCATCCAAAGAAGACTGATTTCGCACAATTCTTCCTTAATATAGATAAAGGAGGCAGAATTTCATTCAGTCTTTGTGTATTTTATTTACAGACATGGCTAAAAAAATACACGTGAGAAGAGACATTACAAAATCTTTTGGAAAACAAAACAAAAAAAAAACATTTGCATATTAGATGTGAGCATGGTGTATAATTCTAACATGACGCCTTCACAACAATACTTGGACACATATTGGTCAAAGCACAGCACACAACCACAATTTTATCCAGCAAAGTCTTCAGCTCAGTCTCATGACCGGTGTGGACAGTGTCCGGTGATGGGGTGGATTCTCAGGACCTTCCATCCAAAGGCATCATGATTTTGATGTTTAAATGCTGAAACTGACTCCTGATTTAATTAAATTTTTCATTACAGAAGTTACTACTATTTTTATTTTTCCAGAAATGAAAATTATTAATTTAACATTAACTTTATTTTACAATGTATTTAAATCTATATAGTAAAAAAAAAAAAAAAAAATCAATCAGCAAATTTTGCAATCCGTTATTATTACAGGATTTTGCTTTAGGCAAAAATACCCTTTAAAATCCAATATGAGTTTATATTAGTTTGATTTTGTCAACTATCTTTGTCTGAGTTGCAAGGTGTCAGGTCCAGTGTTGGGAAGTTTACTTTGGAAATGTTATAGTTTACAGATTACAAATTACCTTATTTAAAATGTAATATGTAGTGTCACTGTTTCAAATGACTTTAAGTAATGTAACCGATTACATTTGATTACTTTTCTAAATTTCTATTGTTTTCAGATTTTGATTATTTTGAATCATCTAAAGTAGGCAGGGTTAATGTTACAGTGGTACTCAACACTGATTACTCTCAGATTTCAGAATCCTTCTTCACTTGAATTAAGACTATAATTTAATTGTAACATACAACCACCTCAAAATAGGACTTTAGCAGCTCTTTTTACTTTGCAATCTTTTTTAGGTTAAATACAGATTTAAAATCATAAGATATAGTTTAATAGCTATGATACTGCTTTTGAAATCAAATCTTCGCATAGCTACGACAGGAAACATTGTCATCTTACAATGCCTTGGAAAAAAGGCAGTTAATCTAAAAATAAAATAAAATAAATAAATAAATAAATAATCATTTACACAAACCAAAATAGGAAATAAAACAGTTATGAAATAAGCATGTGTCATATTCTGTGTCTTCAACTCCAGAAACATTGGTGTCTCATATTTTAAATATGTATATGTGTGAAAATATTCAAATGTAACTCCCTTTGTAATCATTAACAATATCATAATTAACTAATTTAATTACAGTGTACATTACATTAACATATTACAGCTACATTTATTTTGCAATTAAATTAGGACTGCCTCTGCATAGGGCCCGGGATCTTGTGCGGCCCCCTGGGGACGTCCCCTGTTTGCTGGGTACGGTGAGAGGAGGAGGAGACAATAACTGTGAGGAAAGGTACTTTAGTGTGTGCTAAGCCCTTCACGGAGGATGAGGTCCGTGTCCAACCGGAGTACGGTCGATCTCGCACCGTGGGCTGTGCCTTCCAGGTTTGCGTGGAAAAGTTGCGGAGACGTTAAATCACGCGTCAAAACGGGATGTTTGTGTTGCAGAGCAGTAAATGTGGAGATGGTACAGGAGCACGATTACAACAGCCGTCCAGTCCCAGGTGAGTGTAATGTGTTAACTAAAACAATAACTTATATTAAAAGCTTATCGGCAACTATAGACATTAATCAAATATAGTATGTTTTATTTGTATTGTTCGATGTAACTTTATATACATTTAATGTAGCACATGGTAGCAGTTATGCTAACAGTCGAGCAGGTTAGTGAAGCGGTGTTTTTATACTTTTGCCATCATCCTTTTATTCTGCTCTCTTTCTGGCTCAAGTCACACAAAATTAACAAAGACAATTAAAGTTATCAATAAAATCCACAAGAATGAAGGAAATACGAGCAGTTGAACAAACATCTGTTGTACAAGCAGAATTCAAATTATTTTATAATGGTTTGTAGTTTATTTAACTTTGAATTGTTGTTCTATGTAACTGGTATATTATTGCATAAATGTGATAGTAACTTTCCAAATTAATGAGTTGTTTTTATTAAAGTGTTATGTTTAACACAAAATAATACATGTATTGTTGTTTGCTTGATGTTAATTAAGTGCTCTTGCTGAGGCATGGGAAAAATAAAGGAGCTGGAAAAAACACCTGCTAGTGACATCAGCATCATCTACTCACCTGCTAGTGACATCAGCATAATCTACTCACCTGCTAGTGACATCAGCATCATCTACACGCCTGCTAGTGACATCAGCATCATCTACTCACCTGCTAGTGACATCAGCATCATCTACACGCCTGCTAGTGACATCAGCATCATCTACTCACCTGATAGTGTCATCAGCATCATCTACACGCCTGCTAGTGACATCAGCATCATCTACACGCCTGCTAGTGACATCAGCATCATCTACACGCCTGCTAGTGACATCAGCATCATCTACACGCCTGCTAGTGACATCAGCATCATCTACTCATCTGCTAGTGACATCAGCATCATCTACACACCTGCTAGTGACATCAGCATCATCTACTCGCCTGCTAGTGACACCATGCTTCTCTTCACCTGCTAGTAACTTGTCTGCTTTGTGATAAGCTAATTTTGTTATCTTCTAGTTAGTTTAAGCTTTTGTTACCTTCTCAGTCAGGGTTTTAACCAACATTATACATATAATCTTTCACATACTTCTCAGTGTGTTTTTTTTTTTTTTTTGCTGAATTTAATGCTTAGAAGTTAGGGGGAAAATTTAAGTCAGAAATATTTTATAAAAATCTAACTCTTTAGTTTTACTTGTCACAAGATCACACCAGGTTAACTAAGCCAGTAACCATCAGCTGACCGTGGAATGACAATTGTGTGTTTCTTTCTCAGTTTTGCATGGTCCCCAATAAACTCAACATGGGATGCCTCTCCGATTTCTTTCACATCAGGGCACTTAACCTCTACCAGGACACAGGGAGGTTCTTCATTTGGGTCCACCACTTTGCCATCTGCACCAAGGTGTGGAGCATCAGGGTGGATGATGAGACCAGATGGAAGAACGTTAACGTCAAAGGTCTCCTCATAGTGGTGAAGAACCTCGGGCTCAAGTTTTAATCCTCTACACATCGCTCTCTAGAGACCCCGACAGATGTTTACACACACTGTTTAATGCAAGATATAAATGCATTTAACCTGCAATTACAAATACATAATGTTTTGATGTTTTATTCCCAAAATGTTGAATACTGATATATGCAATGATAAAAGAAAGATAGTGCTTTAAGAGGTGAAATTAAAAACACCAATATCTAGACAATCATGAATTGTAACATCACTTCCTTTAATGTTTTTTTCATATACAGTTGAAATGTAATTTGTTTAAAAGTTAAATTTTTGAAAAAAAAAAAAAAAAAAAGTATTACATGTTTATATGAAATGCTTATACGAAATAAATATGTAGTTAACTTTAAAGTATAGCTACATTTTTTGCTTTCATTCATGGTCATATGAAAAATTTGCCGTACTTAAGTGGTAGATTTCTGCTATTTACTGGAAACATTTAAAATTACAATTTTAAACAAAAGCACTATATGAACATTCTGAGTGATTTTATTACACTAATATACTATCAAACATCCCAATTTCTGTTTTGGTAAAGTCATTAATTGTCATGTCATATAGATGAATTAGAATTTAATTTGGGGTCCTGAAATACCCTGAACACTGTTACTGATGCTATGGACTGTTGGATTGATAACAGGCTATTAACAAAAATCTGTCTCTAAACCGCTTTTCTCTTTATTAAAACTTGATCTAGTAGCCTACATGATAAAATCATATGCTTTGCAAATCCGCTGGAAAGACCTGATCTCAAATGATTCGTGAAACGCGATTCGGAGTCCCGATCTGAATCAAATGTTTTGCGAACTCCGAAGCCCCGATCTCAAATGATTCGCGAAACGCGATTCGGAGTCCCGATCTGAATCAAATGTTTTGCGAACTCCGAAGCCCCGATCTCAAATGATTCGCGAAACGCGATTCGGAGTCCCGATCTGAATCAAATGTTTTGCGAACTCCGAAGCCCCGATCTCAAATGATTCGCGAAACGCGATTCGGAGTCCCGATCTGAATCAAATGTTTTGCGAGCTCCGAAGTCCCGATCTCAAATGATTCGCGAAACGCGCTTCGGAGTCCCGATCTGAATCAAATGTTTTGCAAACTCCGAAGCCCCGATCTCAAATGATTCGCGAAACGCGATTCGGAGTCCCGATCTGAATCAAATGTTTTGCGAACTCCGAAGCCCCGATCTCAAATGATTCGCGAAACGCGCTTCGGAGTCCCGATCTGACTTCTGAATCAATGTTTTGGATCCGCCTTCAAGTCGCCAAACCCGCGTGACTGTCAAATTCGTTTTGGTGCCGCCCAGAGGATCAGCTCCGCGGGCGGCGCCGTCAAACAGCGGATCCTGAGCGGACCTATGGCGTGCATCAGTCGAGAATTTCTTTGCTGGGACATGGTTGCGCTGAACCCTCTTTTGAGTAAGTATTGATATATTGCGACATTCACAGCATTGGTTTTTAAATCGTCTTGTATTTTAATGATTGTAAGACGTTGTTTGATATTAGGACAACTTTAACATGTTCACTCGTGGATAATGGTTTAGCGCTAGCTTCTAGCTAGCTGTGCATTATTCAGTTTGCATTTTTGTAATTTTGTTCTCGTGTGTGTGTGTATCTTCCTCTTTATAATAAAACTTAATCTTCAGCATTTTATTCACTGTTTGAGTTGGTTCAGACATTATGCCGCCTGTTTTAATGTCCAAAAGTGCGGGCTTATATCTGCTAATGTTAGCTATCGTCAATAGAGATCGCTAACATGTGACCAACTGGGTGGCAACGTCATCAGAACGCAAAGAACTATGGGTATGTTTGGCCAGATAACATGGTCTGGCATAGCAGGCTAGTGTTTTGGCATGAAAATAATGAAAAATTTGCCTGAAAAACAGAATATAATCCTACAAAATGCAGCGGGATAAAGAAAATATTGTCGGATGCCTAAAACTAAATCCTAATGCAAAGATGAGATATGACGAGAAAATTAAGAGAATCAAAGGACTCGATCCTTACGTGCAGGAGGATCCATGTCACGGTTATCATTGTCTGCTATATTTGCTTTTTATTTATTAAAATACATGCAATTGGTTGATGAAACATTTATTAAAATTAAGATAAAATTTGTTCAAAACGAAATTCGTTTTTAAGAAAGGTTTTCTACAAAGCAAAATTTAATGAAGTGGTAAATATCATGTCTGACGATTTACAAAACTTCATTAAGTGGTAAAAACCATGTCTTCCGATATATTGCGCATCTTATGATCCTATCTAAAAAAAAATTTGATAAAAAATGTTTGTAAAAAATATTTTAATGACACGGTTTTGGCGGTTCTAATGACGGTGTTCAACTGTAACCGCCGGTCTCACGGTTATTATACTAACCGTCACACCCCTATCTATGACTTATCACCCACAACCTACCTCATACATTTTCAGTTTCTCATCATTTCTCTGGACTCTTTATAAATGTAAATGTATTCATCTAAATGTATTTACATGTTAAATATGTAAAGAAACTGAAATTAAGTTGGTTGTTACTACTATTTAAGTTATGTAATTGGGTTTGCAACCGAAGAAGACTGATTTCGCACAATTGTTCCTTAATATAGATAAAGGAGGCAGAATTTCATTCAGTCTTTGTGTATTTTATTTACAGACATGGCTAAAAAATACATGTGAGAAGAGACATTACAAAATCTTTTGGAAAAAAAAAAAAAAACATTTGCATATTAGATGTGAGCATGGTGTATAATTCTAACATGACGCCTTCACAACAATACTTGGACACATATTGGTCAAAGCACAGCACACAACCACAATTTTATCCAGCAAAGTCTTCATCTCAGTCTCATGACCGGTGTGGACAGTGTCCGGTGATGGGGTGGATTCTCAGGACCTTCCATCCAAAGGCATCATGATTTTGATGTTTAAATGCTGAAACTGACTCCTGATTTAATCAAATTTTTCATTACAGAAGTTACTACAATTTTTATTTTTCCAGAAATGAAAATTATTAATTTAACATTAACTTTATTTTACAATGTATTTAAATCTATATAGTAAAAAAAAATCAATCAGCAAATTTTGCAATCCGTTATTATTACAGGATTTTGCTTTAGGCAAAAATACCCTTTGAAATCCAATATGAGTTTATATTAGTTTGATTTTGATTTTGTCAACTATCTTTGTCTGAGTTGCAAGGTGTCAGGTCCAGTGTTGGGAAGTTTACTTTGGAAATGTTATAGTTTACAGATTACAAATTACCTTATTTAAAATGTAATATGTAGTGTCACTGTTTCAAATGACTTTAAGTAATGTAACTGATTACATTTGATTACTTTTCTAAATTTCTATTGTTTTCAGATTTTGATTATTTTGAATCATCTAAAGCAGGCAGGGTTAATGTTACAGTGGTACTCAACACTGATTACTCTCAGATTTCAGAATCCTTCTTCACTTGAATTAAGACTATAATTTAATTGTAACATACAACCACCTCAAAATAGGACTTTAGCAGCTCTTTTTACTTTGCAATCTTTTTTAGGTTAAATACAGATTTAAAATCATAAGATATAGTTTAATAGCTATGATACTGCTTTTGAAATCAAATCTTCTCATAGCTATGACAGGAAACATTGTCATCTAACAATGCCTTGGAAAAAAGACAGTCAATCTAAAAATAAAATAAAATAAATAAATAAATAATCATTTACATAAACCAAAATAGGAAATAAAACAGTTATGAAATAAGCATGTGTCATATTCTGTGTCTTCAACTCCAGAAACATTGGTGTCTCATATTTTAAATATGTATATCTGTGAAAATATTCAAATGTAACTCCCTTTGTAATCATTAACAATATCATAATTAACTAATTTAATTACAGTGTACATTACATTAACATATTACAGCTACATTTATTTTGCAATTTAATTAGGACTGCCTATGCATAGGGCCCGGGATCTTGTGCAGCCCCCTGGGGACGTCCCCTGTTTGCTGGGTACGGTGAGAGGAGGAGGTGACAATAACTGTGAGGAAAGGTACTTTAGTGTGTGCTAAGCCCTTCACGGAGGATGAGGTCCGTGTCCAACCGTAGTACGGTCGATCTCGCACCGTGGGCTGTGTCTTCCAGGTTTGCGTGGAAAAGTTGCGGAGACGTTAAATCACGCGTCAAAACGGGATGTTTGTGTTGCTGAGCAGTAAATGTGGAGATGGTACAGGAGCACGATTACAACAGCCGTCCAGTCCCAGGTGAGTGTAATGTGTTAACTAAAACAATAACTTATATTAAAAGCTTATCGGCAACTATAGACATTAATCAAATATAGTATGTTTTATTTGTATTGTTCGATGTAACTTTATATACATTTAATGTAGCACATGGTAGCAGTTATGCTAACAGTCGAGCAGGTTAGTGAAGTGGTGTTTTTATACTTTTGCCATCATCCTTTTATTCTGCTCTCTTTCTGGCTCAAGTCACACAAAATTAACAAAGACAATTAAAGTTATCAATAAAATCCACAAGAATGTAGGAAATACGAGCAGTTGAACAAACATCTGTTGTACAAGCAGAATTCAAATTATTTTATAATGGTTTGTAGTTTATTTAACTTTGAATTGATGTTCTATGTAACTGGTATATTATTGCATAAATGTGATAGTAACTTTCCAAATTAATGAGTTGTTTTTATTAAAGTGTTATGTTTAACACAAAATACTACATGTATTGTTGTTTGCTTTATGTTAATTAAGTGCTCTTGCTGAGGCATGGGAAAAATAAAGGAGCTGGAAAAAACACCTGCTAGTGACATCAGCATCATCTACACACCTGCTAGTGACATCAGCATCATCTACACGCCTGCTAGTGACATCAGCATCATCTACACACCTGCTAGTGACGTCAGCATCATCTACACACCTGCTAGTGACGTCAGCATCATCTACACGCCTGCTAGTGACGTCAGCATCATCTACACGCCTGCTAGTGACATCAGCATCATCTACACGCCTGCTAGTGACATCAGCATCATCTACACGCCTGCTAGTGACATCAGCATCATCTACACGCCTGCTAGTGACATCAGCATCATCTACACGCCTGCTAGTGACATCAGCATCATCTACACGCCTGCTAGTGACACCATGCTTCTCTTCACCTGCTAGTGACATCATCATCATCATCTACACACCTGCTAGTGACATCAGCATCGTCTACACGCCTGCTAGTGACTTCAGCATCGTCTACACGCCTGCTAGTGACGTCAGCATCATCTACACACCTGCTAGTGACGTCAGCATCATCTACACACCTGCTAGTGTCGTCAGCATCATCTACACACCTGCTAGTGACATCAGCATCATCTACACACCTGCTAGTGTCGTCAGCATCATCTACACACCTGCTAGTGAGATCAGCATCATCTACACACCTGCTAGTGATGTCAGCATCATCTACACACCTGCTAGTGACATCAGCATCATCTACACACCTGCTAGTGACATCAGCATCATCTACACACCTGCTAGTGACGTCAGCATCATCTACACACCTGCTAGTGTCGTCAGCATCATCTACACACCTGCTAGTGACGTCAGCATCATCTACACACCTGCTAGTGACGTCAGCATCATCTACACACCTGCTAGTGACATCAGCATCATCTACACACCTGCTAGTGTCGTCAGCATCATCTACACACCTGCTAGTGTCGTCAGCATCATCTACACACCTGCTAGTGTCGTCAGCATCATCGGGTAGGTATGTTGCAACAATATAACATAAATAACAATAAAATATAATTAATTGACGCATGATTTATTGGGGTAACTGTTTTTTCTTGTAATAGAACACTATAGAACTACATTCACTATAGAACAGGGACATCATTTGTTGGGAAATTTTTCTTGCCTATTTTCTTCCTAGCAAAAAATGAATGTATATGCCAAAGTAGAATTCAACAACTTTAGCCGTGATCTCTGTGATCAGCTCATCATCTCTCCATACCCTCTCCACATGGAAGTCACCTCATGTACTTGTCACAAGATCACACCAGGTTAACTAAGCCAGTAACCATCAGCTGACCGTGGAATGCCAATTGTGTGTTTCTTTCTCAGTTTTGCATGGTCCCCAATAAACTCAACATGGGATGCCTCTCCGATTTCTTTCACATCATGGCACTTAACCTCTACCAGGCCACAGGGAGGTTCTTCATTTGGGTCCACCACTTTGCCATCTGCACTAAGGTGTGGAGCATCAGGGTGGATGATGAGACCAGATGGAAGAACGTTAAGGTCAAAGGTCTCCTCATAGCAGTGAAGAACCTCTGGCTCAAGTTTTAATCCTCTACACATCGCTCTCTAGAGACCCCGACAGATGTTTACACACACTGTTTAATGCAAGATATAAATGCATTTAACCTGCAATTACAAATACATAATGTTTTGATGTTTTATTCCCAAAATGTTGAATACTGATATATGCAATGATAAAAGAAAGAAAGTGCTTTAAGAGGTGAAATTAAAAACACCAATATCTAGACAATCATGAATTGTAACATCACTTCCTTTAATGTTTTTTTCATATACAGTTGAAATGGAATTTGTTTAAAAGTTACATTTTTGAAAAAAAAAAAGTATTACATGTTAATATGAAATGCTTATACGAAATAAATATGTAGTTAACTTTAAAGTATAGCTACATTTTTTGCTTTCATTCATGGTCATATGAAAAATTTGCTGTACTTAAGTGGTAGATTTCTGCTATTTACTGGAAACATTTAAAATTACAATTTTAAACAAAAGCACTATATGAACATTCTGAGTGATTTTATTACACTAATATACTATCAGACATCCCAATTTCTGTTTTGGTAAAGTCATTAAGTGTCATGTCATTTAGATGAATTAGAATTTAATTTGGGGTCCTGAAATACCCTGAACACTGTTACTGATGCTATGGACTGTTGGATTGATAACAGGCTATTAACAAAAATCTGTCTCTAAACCTCTTTTCTCTTTATTAAAACTTGATCTAGTAGCCTACATGATAAAATCATATGCTTTGCAAATCCGCTCGAAAGACCTGATCTCAAATGATTCGTGAAACGCACTTCGGAGTCCCGATCTGAATCAAATGTTTTGCGGACTCCGAAGCCCCGATCTCAAATGATTCGCGAAACGCGATTCGGAGTCCCGATCTGAATCAAATGTTTTGCGAACTCCGATGCCCCGATCTCAAATGATTCGCGAAACGCGATTCGGAGTCCTGATCTGAATCAAATGTTTTGCGAACTCCGAAGCCCCGATCTCAAATGATTCGCGAAACGCGATTCGGAGTCCCGATCTGAATCAAATGTTTTGCGAACTCCGATGCCCCGATCTCAAATGATTCGCGAAACGCGATTCGGAGTCCTGATCTGAATCAAATGTTTTGCGAACTCCGAAGCCCCGATCTCAAATGATTCGCGAAACGCGATTCGGAGTCCCGATCTGAATCAAATGTTTTGGGAACTCCGAAGCCCCGATCTCAAATGATTCGCGAAACGCGATTCGGAGTCCCGATCTGAATCAGATGTTTTGCTAACTCCGAAGCCCCGATCTCAAATGATTCGCGAAACGCACTTCGGAGTCCCGATCTGAATTCTGAATCAATGTTTTGGATCCGCCTTCAAGTCGCCAAACCCGTGTGACTGTCAAATTCGTTTTGGTGCCGCCCAGAGGATCAGCTCCGCGGGCGGCGCCTTCAAACAGCGGATCCTGAGCGGACCTATGGCGTGCATCAGTCGAGAATTGCTGGGACACGGTTGCGCTGAACCCTCTTTTGAGTAAGTATTGATATATTGCGACATTCACAGCATTGGTTTTTAAATCGTCTTGTATTTTAATGATTGTAAGACGTTGTTTGATATTAGGACAACTTTAACATGTTCACTCGTGGATAATGGTTTAGCGCTAGCTTCTAGCTAGCTGTGCATTATTAAGTTTGCATTTTTGTAATTTTGGTCTCTTGTGTGTGTATCTGCCTCTTTATAATAAAACTTAATCTTCAGCATTTTATTCACTGTTTGAGTTGGTTCAGACATTATGCCGCCTGTTTGA
Organism: Carassius auratus; assembly: GCF_003368295.1. Taxonomy (NCBI): domain Eukaryota; kingdom Metazoa; phylum Chordata; class Actinopteri; order Cypriniformes; family Cyprinidae; genus Carassius; species Carassius auratus. Next base: position 51,964 of record NW_020523345.1, read on the forward strand.
ATGTAAAAAGTGCGGGCTTATCTGCTAATGTTAGCTACTTTCAATAGAGATCGCTAACATGTGACCAACTGGGTGGCAACGTCATCAGAACGCAAAGAACTATGGGTATGTTTGGATCAAAGGACCCTTACGTGCAGGAGGAGCTTCCATGTCACGGTTATCATTAGGCTTGTTCGACTTCATGCAGTTTTGCGCAAACCGATCGTCGGCTGACTTGAAGCAGTGCATGCCGGTTAGAAATTTTGTCCGACTTGATACAGCGCTGACGCCACGTGACTGTGACGTGTGCCGTCAAAGTACCACGAGAGCGGAGAAGCCGGAGAACTCAGCCAGCGCAGCTTCTGAAGAGCGGCTGCACAGATTCTGATGACGACACAACTGATCCACGATTGGCTGGATTCACTGATGACACAGATGACGTGCGTTTCAAGTTTATTGCGAGTCGGCTTCAGTTTCAGAAATTCTCATATGGACTTTTAAAACAGTTCAATACGTTTTTATGTCGTCTTCATCTTATAAATCATATTTATTAAATATTGTTTTACTGTATTTACTTTATTGTTAATATAAAGTTTGTGTGTGTTTATTTTGCATGACTTTCTTTTTTATACAGACCTTTTACAGTATTCAGCAGCATAACCTATTCAAATGAGCATTTTTAAGAACTAAAATGTTAATCTTAAAAGCATACAATCTAATGTGGTCATAAATGTATGCTCCTATACAAATGATACATAATACATTATGTTCCTCCATTTGTTTGGTTTCTTCATATTCTTTAGTTTATTTTGCTGTGTTTATACTTCACCTGCATGTGGTTAGCAAACTGCTAACAACTTGCTGTAACTTCAACTTAACAACATTCAAGACCCTTCCAAAACACCACTTATACACACATTAAACGCGATCAAGTAAGCAATCGCCACGTGATCTGCCATGACTGACGTAATTGCAGCAAACTACGGGAGCCACAACGTGTCCGGCTTCATATCTCCGTTTTCAGCTCCTCCCCACCTGCACGCGGCTACTCTCGCCGATTGGTTGCATCCAGCCGCAGCCGATGTCGAACACACCTATTGTCTGCTATATTTGCTTTTTATTTATTAAAATACATGCAATTGGTTGATGAAACATTTATTAAAATTAAGATAAAATTTGTTCAAAACGAAATTCGTTTTTAAGAAAGGTTTTCTACAAAGCAAAATTTAATGAAGTGGTAAATATCATGTCTGACGATTTACAAAACTTCATTAAGTGGTAAAAACCATGTCTTCCGATATATTGCGCATCTTATGATCCTGTCTAAAAAATGAAAATAATTTTTGATAAAAAATGTTTGTAAAAAATATTTTAATGACAAGGCTTTGGCGGTTCTAATGACGGTGTTCAACTATAACCGCCGATCTATGACTTATCACCCACAACCTACCTCATACATTTTCAGTTTCTCATCATTTCTCTGAACTCTTCATAAATGTAAATGTATTATTTTAAATGTATTTACATGTTAATGTATTCATCTAAATGTATTTACATGTTAAATATGTAAAGAAACTGAAATTAAGTTGGTTGTTACTACTATTTAAGTTATGTAATTGGGTTTGCAACCAAAGAACACTGATTTCGCACAATTTTTCCTTAATATAGATAAAGGAGGCAGAATTTCATTCAGTCTTTGTGTATTTTATTTACAGACATGGCTAAAAAAATACATGTGAGAAGAGACATTACAAAATCTTTTGGAAAAAAAACAAACAAAAACATTTGCATATTAGATGTGAGCATGGTGTACAATTCTAACATGACCCCTTCACAACAATACTTGGACATTAAAACTTGATCTAGTAGCCTGATAGAATCAAATGTTTTGCAAATCCGCTTGAAAGAGCTGATCTCAAATGATTCGCGAAACGCGATTCGGAGTCCCGATCTGAATCAAATGTTTTACGAACTCCGAAGCCCCGATCTCAAATGATTCGCGAAATGCGATTCGGAGTCCCGATCTGAATCAAATGTTTTGCGAACTCCGAAGCCCCGATCTCAAATGATTCGCGAAACGCGATTCGGAGTCCCGATCTGAATCAAATGTTTTGCGAACTCCGAAGCTCCGATCAAATGATTCGCGAAACGCGATTCGGAGTCCCGATCTGAATCAAATGTTTTACGAACTCCGAAGCCCCGATCTCAAATGATTCGCGAAATGCGATTCGGAGTCCCGATCTGAATCAAATGTTTTGCGAACTCCGAAGCCCCGATCTCAAATGATTCGCGAAACGCGATTCGGAGTCCCGATCTGAATCAAATGTTTTGCGAACTCCGAAGCTCCGATCAAATGATTCGCGAAACGCGATTCGGAGTCCCGATCTGAATCAAATGTTTTACGAACTCGGAAGCTCCGATCAAATGATTCGCGGAACGCGATTCGGAGTCCCGATCTGAATCAAATGTTTTGGGAACTCCGAAGCTCCGATCAAATGATTCGTGAACGCAATTCGGAGTCCCGATCTGAATCTAATGTTTTGGATCCGCCTTCAAGTCGCCAAACCCGCGTGACGATCAAATTCGTTTTGGTGCCGCCCAGATGATCAGCTCCGCGGCCGGCGCCGTCAAACAGCGGATGACTCCTGAGCGGACCTGTGACGCTGCTTTCATCTGATTGGTCGAATCGGATCGGTTTTCATCTGACAGCCTTCAGCTCGGTCTTGTCATTCTTTCAGGCAGAATAAGAGTCAGTGCGAGTGAAGCACTGAAATGTCTGAAACTACACTCACTGTTAATTAGCATAATATTTGAATCAGATGTAGCTGGGCACATAATTCGTGCTGCTAAGACCTGCAAATTATTTCTAGGTTGTAGTATTGTATGAATATTGTCCCACTGATAAATACAGTGCAAATAGTTCTGTTAGTAGTTTCAGACATTTCAGTGCTTCACTCGCACTGACTCTTATTCTGCCTGAAAGAATGACAAGACCGAGCTGAAGGCTGTAAGGACGCACCTGGAAAAATGAGCGCGCATCACTTCCATTATGAGCGCGCATACCGTGCGCCTACATTTGAAATAACGAACTTGAGCGCGCAAAAGACACGATATGTGAACGGCCCCTTACTTTAGCCTTGTTTGCTGCTCTTTAATTTCATTCTTTGTCATTTATGTGAAATTATGTACCACATCTTAACAGTTTTGCTTTATGGATAAAACATCTGTTGAACACCAAACATAAACAAAAAGAAGTAATAAACTCATTATTTTCATTAATTTTACAAAGTAAACAATTTGATTGCATTTGCGTGAGCATATTCACGCAGCGCTGTCTCGCGAGTGCAGTGCACGTTTTTGAATTCCAGCCGTCGAGAAGAGATTGATTCCCGTCTGCTGATTTAAATGGATGGTCTGACGGAAATATTGTTGTGGTAAGTCAGAGAAATACATTTTTTGAAAGTAATTTACTTTTTAGAAGCTTTAAACCCATTATTAAGTTGTCAATGTTTCTACAGCGGATTTACACTAAAACACGAAAGAGCCTGAACTGCAACCGTGTCACAAGTTGCCTTACATCGGTAAGTTTTGTTGTGCTTGTTGCAAACTGTTAAATTTTGTTTTCTGATCCTAAGCTTAGTTTTTAACTGCAGATAGTGCTCTAAGATAGTTTTTGACCGCACAATGGTAATGAAGAACAGATCAGAACAAATTAACCTCTAAGTTAATTTCACAAATAATTTATGTTTTCCAACTTGCAGGAATCAGTAAAGCCAACTCCGACTATAGTTTTTCATGAAGCTTCAAACCCCCTCCATGCAAAAAGAGCTAGCATCATTATGGAGGGTGTCAACATTGTGAGCGCAGAAATGGATGTGATGGAGGCAATATTTCATATTCAGTGTGGAATACCCCAAGCACATCACTCACATGATGAATTGTGTTGAGCAATACCTGTTTAAACTCTCCAGAAGCCCCCCCCCCCCAAAAAAAAACGGTCTATCCCAGTGCTCAAAATGTATAATCAATTATCATAATACTTTTATATTTCTGAATAGTGCTTATGTTAATTTGTAAATATGAGGCGTTTGATGTTATTCTGAAATGCTGATCTGAATTTGAATCTGTAATTACAATTCTTTATGAGTTATATTAATATGGATTTGTAGTTTTGAGGTACTTGATGTTGTTCTAACCCTGATGGGAATTTAGATGAATCTGTATATTTGCATTATTTATTAGTCATAGATTAATGTAATTTTATAATGGACTTATTTTGTAATATGTAGGTGAAACTATTTTCATTATGAGATTTTTTTAAAATGGTTGGTGTTTCAAGGTTGATTTGTACATTTAAAGCCTTCAATATTTGAAATGACTTTTTGTTAATATAAATAAATGACTAGTTCTTTGGGTGTGCGTTTTTTCAGTATTCATAGGCGACTTTTTTATGTTGAATTACATTTTTACATTTTAGGGTCTTGATGTTTGTCAATTATATTAAATATTTAATCTGGAAAGGACAAAAGAAATAATCATGAATGAACCCCTAAAGTGTTCTTTTGATTGAACCCTTAAAAAGGTTTCTATATAGAACCTTTTAGGGGGTTCCAAATATGTAGCGCCTGATAGAACCTTTTAAGGTTCTTATATAGAACCTTTTTTTTCTAAGAGTGTATGATGAATAAAATCGCTGTATTTTAGCTGTGAGGGGTGTTTAAAGCTCGATTGTTTGAGATCCGAACTGTTAAAAGCTCTGATCCCTATTCACATGAACAAAGAGTGTTTTCTTTAGAGACAGATTAGAGAGAGCTGTTGAAAAACGGCAGTATCCTTGGCAGATCTGATCGTGATGATGATTGTATTAAGCGACTAAGAAAACAACAGAGTTTCAGCTTTGGCATCTATGAGGCATGTGCTAATCAGATTATCAGAAACACAGCCAGAGGCATCAAGCACAACAAGTACTGTGTGCTACCATGCTATCATAATAATATACTATCAGACACAATTCATTTATGCTGCTACTCCTTAGCATGATATCATGTGCATAAACTTGTGGAATATTTTCTCACACCCAAAAGCAGTCATAAGTAGCACAGGTATATTTGTAACAATAGCCAACAATACATAGGAAAATGTCAACATGCCAAAAATCATTAGGATATCAATTAAAGATCATGTTGCATGAATATATTTGGTCAAAACTTAATTTTTGATTAGTAATATGCATTGCTAAGAACTTCATTTGGACAACTTTAAAGATGATTTTCTAACAAACCATACATCATTGTAGAGATTATTTATTCAGATGATGTATAAATCTCAATCTTTGTTACTATGCATTTTTTTATTTTTTTTTATTACCATTTTCAGGTTTCAGCTCAGTTTCCTCATTGTTAATTGTATTATAATATTGACTGAATGATACTTTGCAGGATTTATGAAAGTCAATTTAAGACTTACATCGAATGCACAATCTGCTAATATGGTAAATGTACATTGTACAAGATATTTGTTCTTATTTTGATTCCCTGGTATTCCCATGGCGGTCAAAATTGACCCATTTCTATTTATTTTATCAGTTTTTTTAGATAAATTAATGTGCTTGATATTTTATTATTATTGATTATTTTGTAATTTTAGGGGATGTTATAGTACTAAATTATATTTATGCAGTAATTATAATCCATTATAATTATTATCCATTATGTTATCCATTAAAACCTATTAAGGACTTTTTAAACATAAACCTGAAAATGTAATATGTAAACTGTTGTAAACTTGAATGACTTAAGATTGGTCTCTTTTTAAAGCAGACACTTGGTAGATTATTGCAAAATTTAAAAAGGTTTTAAAAAGTGTAACTTTTTAATAATTGTATTTACTTTATTAATTATAACTATAAAAAATATGACATGTACAGGAAAATGCTATTTTAAAATGTTATCTGAAATATATATTCACCAAAATAAGTTTTACTCTAAAAGAGCAAGAAAATCTAAACAAATTGTGTTCCAAATATGAGGTTAATATTAAAAAAATTATGTCAGTGTAATTATGTTTGGGTGCAGTACCAAATGTTTCCACTAGTGAAATTTGTATCCCATTCAATTCCAATGAAGTCATTTTTGACTGCCAACAGTGCAAGGGTGGCTCTTTCTTTCAGGACCATTTAACCTTTATGAATCATGTCCAAAACTTTGTATGTGTGTGTGCTTTAAACTTAAGTTTCACACCATTTCACACACATGCTGTCAATTTGATTGAAGTGTACGACAAGAGTCAGTCGAGTCTCTGCCAGAGCTCAAATGTGAGTCTTTTGTCCTTTTTTAATAACTGCATAATTGCACAAACTCCCATGTCAGTTCTAAAGGATAATCACTAATTATCTGATGGCTGGAGTTACAAGAGAGGAGAAAAACTCGCAGATGAAGCGTAATGCAGCCTCTCCACAACTACACATGAAAGCACACAACTCTACTGATTACATCGCCAGGGATTTAGTTTCTTGTTAATGTCTTAAAGGTGATTACTAGCTTCAGAAGAGTCTCTCCTAAACACTAAGACATAGAGGGCCTTTTCTCCAGAAGAAGTGCTGTTAATGCTGCCTGAAGAAAACAAGTAATACCCCGAAGCACTGCAGTGTTGCAATGAGCTGCAAAAATGAAAAACAAGAGCTCGATGGATGAAGGTGTCCTCCTGCACACTAAAACACAAGCATTTAATCAAGTGCTTGTTTGTGCACATCTCTTAATTATACTAAATAAAAAGTTCCTTAATGGTTCTTTAATGATATCAAAAGTTCAATTTTGAAACCTTTTATTCTAGCTCGTGTTGGGAACACAGTTGCAAAGACAGCGTTTAAGAGACAGAGGATACTTTCTGGAACTGAACCAGAAAAGTGATCAGTGGAGTAACAAACACTGTCAGTCACTTACTTATGATAAATGTTATATCTGCACCGTCATTTTACCATTTGCTATTTTTATAGCACATTTACAATTAAAAAACACATGCGATAGATCACCCAAAAATTACAGCAAAACGTCCAAGTATTGTTACTGAGAAAAAATGTGTAATTATAAAGTGGAGAGTTCCGGTCCTTGATTCTGATTGGCTGAGCCGCGTTCAAAGCTGTCGTAAAATACTCTACAAAGTAACAAACACCTTTGTTTACGTCTGTCTGTTGCTCAGCAACCACTTTGTTGCAACCACAACTGAATACTGTTTTTATTAATATAATTTAAATTAATTGGTTCTGTTTTATTTTATGAAACCTTTCTAGGTATATGGAATAACCATTTTATAAAAGCATTAAGCCCTGTTGAAGCCGTGGTTTACGGTGAATTTATAACAGCTTACTTCCGCTAATGCCCCTCAGTTGTTATAAATTCGCTGTAAAGCATGGCTTCACAGGGCTTATTGCTTTATGAAATTACTGTTACTTATGAAAATGTTAATGATTACAAAGGGGGTTACATCTGATTTAATACATATGGATTTAATTGATTTCTTTCATAAATTGCAGTGACTGCTCTAATATATGAGACACCAATGTTTCAGGAATCTAGGACACATGCTTATTCAATAGGCCTAACTTATTTGGTTAAGGTAATGTTTTTAAGGTAAAAAAAATTTCCAAGCTATTGATATAGATGCCAGTGTCAAAGCTATAGAAAGCTTTGATCTCAAAAACGGTTTCATTGCTACTTAACTATCTCTTGTTATGGTCTTAAATCAGTTTTAACCTCAGAATGATCTCAAAGTATGAACATGATCTTTAATTAATATCCTAATGATTTTTTGGCATAAAAGAAAAATGTATAATTTTGACCCATACAATGTATTGTTGTCTATTGCTGCAAATAAACCCCAAAGACTTAAGACTGCTTATGTCTACCTTTCATACTATTGTCTGGGCAGCTGGGTCGAGCTGATGCTGGGAGTGAAAGGGGCGGGGCTTGATGTTATAAGGACTGCAGAAAGCGTCATCTGGATAGAAGAAATTACAGCGTCAAAAATAATCGCAAAAATAAGATCTGTTTTTAGATTCCTATTTTTTGTATGATAGTTTTAATGTCAACACTGAGACAAACAGGCTACAGTATATTTTAAGATTTCTTCATGATGGTGTTCTTTATGAAATCAACTGCTTTTTATTTTATTTTTTTTATTGAACAAACATAGCAGCAAATACAGTTTCATCTACAAAAACTAAAATAAAATAATTATCAACAGTAGACAAAGAGCAAGTAAAGTAAAAAGTAAGTAAAATAGACAAAAGTAAAACAAAATAATAATAAAAAAATAATAATACATTTACAAAATAATAATAATTGAGCCAGGGGTAATATATCCTTTAAATAAATTCAAGAGAGATATACATGCCTGGAGTCCCATTTTTATAATTTTTACATTATAAAAAAAGCATAAATATTATACTTGGTGCATAATGTAACTGATTTTAAAGCTTTGGCATTGTTGGAAGAAGATACTCAAGTAATATTTAAGGTAATTACAAAAGACAATAAATATAGGTTTGATAGACAATCATTTACACTTGTCTATAGAAAACTTGGCTAGAAAAATAAAAAGATTTACAAGAAAATACTTGTCTTTCAGATTTTTGTCAAAGTTATAACAACCAAATAATACATCCTTAAACCCCATAGAAAAATTGACTAATAAAGAAGTATGTACAAATAGGCAAAATCTTTCCCAAAAAGTAGCTACATGAACACAATCCCAAAAAAGGTGAGGTATACACTCGTCTTCCACTCCACAGAAGGAGCATAAGGGATCCAACTCTGGAAACATTTTTTTGATAAAAAGATTGACTGGGTAGAATTAACCTCATTAGTGATTAGATATTTGTTGGACAGAGTCCTGAGTTTTTCAAAAGTGCAATAGCTCCACTGGGAACGGCATCCATCACTATGGCAAAGTCTCGTGGGGTGACAGGGATACAATAGTTAGTTAAGAATTCAGAATAAGAAAACAAATGACCATTTGAATTTACAAGTTGAAAAACCAAAAGAATATTATTATTAAACCAATCTGGAAAAAAAAGTGTTTTATTTTTGTAACGGATATCATGGTTATTCCAAATAAAATACCTGTGGGGGCTAGAATTATGTTTGTAAATCAAGTGCCAGGCCAGAAGTACCTGCTTATGGAAATTTGACAATTTTATGGGTAATTTAGAAATATTATAATTACATACTTACAGAAAGGGAAGACCACCAACTTTATTAAATTAACTGCATTTTTTTTTTTTTTTATATTATCAAACAAATGTACATACAAAACAGGTACAGAATAAACAATATTAACAATTATTCGAGGCAGACATAGTTGCAAATACAATATGTAATATTAAATTAACTGCTTCAGACGGGACTTCTGCCGCGGTGACGTCATCGGGATCTAATAAACAGCGACTAAAATAATTGTAAAAATGGGGTTTTTCAGATGAATATTTGTAATGTTTTCATTTTAACAGTAAGATAAATGCAGTGTTCTTTATAAGCAGTTCAGTTTTTTATATTTAATTATAAAGCTCCATTACAAATAATAAAATCAATCAGTGAAATATACATAGCCATTTGAAATCGCACCTTCATAAATCATGTTAGTCCATGAAACAAATACAATTAATCAATTGAATGAATAGTTTATGGATTTCAGTTCTTTTCTTTTTCTTATTTTTTTGGATTTCAGTTTATTTTTTCGACAGTCACTGATGAATGACGTAGGTGCAACGTCACTCGGTGTCGTAACTCACCTGTTAGAGTCTCCTCATGTCACCTTTAGCTCAATATTAAAGCGCTTATCGCAAGCCATTTTAACATTTAAAAGTTAAGTTTGACTATCCGGAATTAACATTGTAGATATCACCAACGTCTTTCTGACTAGTCGTAATTACATTTTGGATAGTTGGAATTTTAATTCAAGATATCTGTAACGTAATTGTGACTAGTCGAAACGACCGATAGAGATATCTATAATGCAGTTTTGACTAGGCAAAACTGAATTACAGATATCTGCAATGACGTCATTGAAAACGACATTTAACTCGTCACACATCTTAAATGACAATTGCAGATATCTGTAATTCAGTTTTGCCTAGGCAGAATGAAAGTTAAAGATATCTCAAACGTCATTATCACTAGTGTAAATTTTTGTGCATGACGTTGCTCTATTTTAGATATCCATAAATACGCAATTTCCCTTAAATGGGAAGGGGATAATTTCCTTATTTCTATGAACAGAAGAAGAAAGAAGCAGTCATGGCGTTGGCTGTAATCGAAAAAAACACCAGAAAATGGCATGAAATTCAACGAGCCCTCACACAGGGGATTTGTGGAGAGAGAGAACGTCGTTCTATTGAAAACTGTGAAAGAAATCTCGGAAGAATTGAGCATTTGCTATCACCAGACACAAACAATGAACTCAAAAGCAGTTTGGCTCAACTGAAAACTCTAATAGACGCAAATTTCCATGCTGGGGAAGAGAGACGTTTCTCTGTCAGGCGCATTAGTTCAGGTGAGTCTATCACTATATTCATGTTTTATCATATGTATTAACATTAAAGGGGAAGTCCGGCCGTTTTTAACATCTATGGTTTTCAGAGGAACACGTGAATGCTTCACTTTGCGCGGAATGTTTAAACCCAGACCACTACTCTACTAACTTTTTTATATAGAAGAATATATGATCATTTAACATGGGCCATGTTAAATTATCATATATTCTTCTGCCATAAACAGTATAGAAACCATGAAATAATTAGACCACCATTTACTTGCATTAAGCAACTCTATTGTTATTTTTATAATTAGCATTAATATAATTGTTATATAATGTATTGCCACACTTATATAGCCTATGTGAAATATATTCTCAGAAAACTGAACATTTGGCGTTGTCAGTCTTTTATTTGTGCTTAATGGATAAAACAACGGCGCCGCGCATTTATGGCTATACTAATTAGAAATAATTATTTATATTTATTAATATTTGCTTATTTGTGCAATCATTAAATGTGTTGGTCTTACACCACTGTTATGTCCACTGGTCACAGCAATAAATATTTGGAATTCCACAAGTCTCTCCATTTCCAGTGTATCTATTCTATTCATTAACAATATGCTATATCAGTGCATGTATGAGAATTGGTATGATGATAAATTACAAAAAATAAACAGTCCAATGCTGCTTAAACGCTTAAACTTAGTTGACTTTTTCTTTTTGTAGGGAGAAGAGGCCGACCAGCCATTGATGTTACCAGAGAACACATTGAATTTCTGCTGAAGCAAGGCCATACAATTTCAAAAACTGCTGAAATACTGGGATGCTCCTCATCATTTTTGTACAAGAAGTCAAAGTTGTTGGGTATACCTGTTAGAAGTATGCTGTCTGCAATAGATGATGGTGAACTAGAACAACATGTGAGGCAACTTCAGAGCCAATATCCTAATTCTGGAAATGAGGTAATTGGAGCTCTTCATCTTTAGGCTGTATTTAATTCACATTTGTGTGCTATTGTTTTGTGAATATCATGCCAATTTAGATATTTTGACAAATCTGTTGCAGATGATAAGAGCCCTGTTGCGTGCACAGGGTGTGCTTGTTACACGGTCCAGGGTGCGTGAGATGTTGACACGGGTCAATCCTACTGCTGCTGCAAGGAGATGGAGCCAGACAGTTGCAAGACGTGTTTACCATGTACCTTACCCCAATAGTTTGTGGCACATTGATGGGAACATGCGTCTCATAAGGTTATTATTACCATACTTGTCATACTTTTTTAATATTTTGAAAATAACTTCAGCAAGTAAAAAAAGTTTACAGCTATATTGTTTCCAGACGACTGTCAATTGTATTATAATCTTCAAGTAATATTTGTTTTTCAACCTTTCTAGATGGGGTTTTGTGATTCATGGTGCAATTGATGGATACTCCCGTCTGATTACTTACCTCAACTGCAGCACAGACAATCGTGCCACAACAGTGCTTTCTCAGTTTTTGAAAGCAACATGCCTCTATGCCCTACCATCAAGAGTCAGATCTGACCATGGTGGTGAAAACATCCTTGTGGCTTTATTCATGCATCTAGTTCAAGGACTTGAACACAGAGGATTCATAACCGGACGATCAGTTCACAATCAGAGAATTGAACGCCTTTGGCGTGATGTATTTTTGCATGTGTTGCAGCACTTTTACCTTATGTTCTACTCCTTAGAGGATTCAGAGGTTCTAAACCCAGATGATGATGTCCACAGACTTTCACTGCATATTGTTTATCTTCCTGAGATTCAAAAAAGACTGGAGCAGTTTAGACAGGCCTGGAACCTCCATCCGTTGCGAACAGAAAATAATCACACACCATCTCAACTCTGGACAGAGGGTATGCTCAAAAACATTGCAACAGACAGCACAGCTGTCAACAATGTCTTTGGGGAAAATCCCTACAGCGACCAAAACATTGATGCCATCCTAGCACAGTATGGAATTCAAACACTGCCTACACTTGATGAGGAAGAGTTCCCAGCTGTTAATGTAGAGCCACCTCAACTCATCCTCACTCAGCAACAACAGACATCTGTACACAATGCAATCCAACACCTTTCTGATCTAAAGTTAAAATATCAGGCTTGCTGTACTGCTATTATCAGTATTTTGCAAACACAGGTATAGTCCAATTCCAAGCCCAGAGACAAAAGTTAATTGGCTGCATCTATTATCCAGGACTGAAAGACATTAAGTTTAAACCTCTTTAAGTTTTATTTTCTGTTAAAATAAGGTGGTATGGGCAGTGCAGCTGATGGAGCTAATGCCAGGTATGCTAGATTTAGCACACTTTTGGTGCTGTGTTATGTTTTTTTTTTGTAGTACTGTTGGCTGACAATATTTGTATTGTTCCTTTCTACTCCCATTGTGTTATAATTTGTAGAAAAAGTGGAAAAGCATCTAATTAGTATGAATGAGATTTAAAATGTTGAACAAAACTCTTAATGTATTAAAAATTGTAAACATCTTAAGGTTTAAATGGAATATTAGTTAAAAGACAAGATTTAAAAATGCATGAAAAAGAAAATTCAATATGAATCCTTGGAAAAATGGAGAAGGATCCAACTATTTTGAATGGGGATTGAAAAGATGAATAAAAAAAGATGAATAAACTGGTAATGTATGAAAAACATAGAATGTTTAATGGCTTGAATGAGAATTTTAGATTAACAGTGGAGGAGAGAGGTTTAACTGCCAAAAACACCCTAACTTCAATCCACTAATCGGAACAGAGACCAAGTCGTGATGGGGACAGGTTATTATGATAAGCAGTTGAGGTTGACATCCAGCCAGACTTTTTGTTTGCCTTCTCTGTATTCATTAACATGTACATTAACCAAACATACTGGCTGTTATGAGTGATTTCAAACTCACTGAATTAGAAGCCCAATAATTTCTTACAGTTGGTTAATAAAGGATATCTAATTCATTAGATCAACCTCAGTGTCGTCATAGTAAACATGAACTATAAGCCCAATATGTGTCTCATAAAATCTAAAGAAAAAAAAATACATTTTCAAAACAAATAAGATATATAAACATAACTTAAATAATAATAAAAAAAAAAACTACACAAGTTTGAGCTAGCTCAAAAAGCTCAATATTGAATAACCGCCATCAACTGAATCGAACTGTTACTCATGCAAAATGAACAGGATTACTGCACCTAAATTTTTTGTTGAAGTGAGTTGCTTCAACAGCATTCTGTTCAATAACTTTCAAGCAGAAACACAGCTCAAGTGAAAACTGAATTTCCATTAATACGTTTTACACACAGTGACATCATGCAAGTCCAAAGGTTGGAGCTTGCAAAATTCCCTCAATCATGTGTTGTTTGAAGGCTTCATAGGAAGAGTGCAGTGGCAGGCGGAGTACAAGAATACAAGTATTTGCTTCTGGGAAGATTCTGTTGCCCTCATGAAGGAACTGAATTTGTGGACGGTGTGGAAATCCCAGTGGAGGCACTGTTGAAGCACCAGATGTAAACTCCAATACCTTCTCTAGGGTGACTGGACTGCATTCTCCTTCTGTAACACAAGAAAGTGGTGAGAAACACGCATGTTGATTTTATGTTAAGGCCACAACGTCTAGCCCTAACCTTTTGTATGCGTTACTTTGGAGCAATTTGCACGCTGACAGAGGACCACAAAAGCCTCAGTCAAGTACATTTTTGGTAAAATATTACAACACAATATGAAAAAAAGTTTAGGGGAGCTACCCACGTTCAAACAACCAGACTTCACAATGTCACTTCAACTATTGCATTTCAGCATTAATTTTCCTGCCAACTAGGACAACATAAGGACCACTAATAATGATATTTATGAAGTCTGTTATTATAACTTGTACAATAAATAGCATACCTTCAATATCAATTAACCAGTCACGCCAAAAGCATATTGTCATGTTTTCTCGGTCTCTCCTGTTGCTGCCTTGCACAGAGAAGTCCACATCAAATAAAGTGCATAGGTCCTTCGCCTGCAGTGGAATCTCCTCACTGACAAACATGTTGTAGAACACTGCCGGATTCTTCCTCAGCTCCTCCAGTAAACCAAGTGTTTTTAACCCCTCAACAAACCTATAAAAACATTTTAGAATGTGTGAATCGTCCTGGGCAAATGACGGTTTCTTTTTTCAGACAGGTAAGAGAGGTGAGGCACTTACTGGTCCAGGGCAGTCGCCAATCTTCCATTGACGAAGAAGTCTGCAGCTGACTGGACAAGGGAGTCCTTCTCCTCCAGGCTGGACACATGTCTTAAGGCACCTATAATGCTGAGACTATCTGCTGCCTCTGCAATTGCGCTGTTCGCCTCTCGGACTGTTGTTGCTTCCTGTATCTAAAAAGACAGACAGAGAGAAAAAAAAAAAAAAAAAAAAAAAAGATAATGAGTGGCTTGTAAAGACACCTTCCCTATATAAATTAGATGTTTAAGCAATAAAGCACTCGTGTTCATGAGAATGTTCATAGATATCCTCATGGCTGTGGTTTGGCCGCAGCCATGAGGCTGAAGGCCAAGTGACACAGGTAACCTGAACACGTTTGAAGCGATTCATAAATAATAGAAAATAAGGCTGTGTCACTGTACTGTACATTCAATGTATAACAACTTTCTCCTGCTTACTTTTATTAACTGTTCCCTGAAAGCATGGTCACAAACTTCATCCACCATGGCCGGTGGTGTTGGTATCCCACAGATTTGATTGAAAAGTCTTTCGGAAAAGAAATGTGGACCGACTCCTCCATGGACCACACACACAGCAATCATTTTTGCCACCCACATGTACAGTTTAGTCTGCAAAGCTAAAATGAAAGAAATAACAGTAAAATATTGCTCTGCTGTAATGCTTGTTAATTTAACACCTTAAAATGCTATGATTAATATTAGTGCTACTACAAATAACTTTTTATTGCACATTTCAAAACATGTTTCAAAAAGGTGATTCAGTACATTAAAGAAATTAAGAATCATGGAAAAATCCTAACCAAGAGTTAACAAATTAAGGCAAAATAACTAAACAAAAGACGATACAGACAAACACATGAAGAAACCTGCCCAATACATAAAACAAACAGAATAAACAAATCAGACAGGAGAAATAAGGGAGCAATCATGTTTCAGTGATGTACATTTCTAGAATTGTGCCAGTTGAAGGAGTACAGTCCTAAGAATTTGGGCTTCCCTACCTTGAGTATCAAGAGACAACTGCCGGTCTTTCTCGTGTCCCTCAAAGATATTTGACTGGTGGACGGCCCTCATCAACAGCCTTAGGTACTCTCTTGTCGGGCCGCCTTCATCAACTGCCCCTTCACCATTGTCATCTTCATCCACAAAAACAACATCCAATTTTGCTTCAGGGTTGAAGAACCTACGCTTGAATGCCCGCAGGCTACAAAGTAAAACATTATCCCTGCACACGTTTATTTGGTTGCTTGTTGGACAGAATCTCCCATCAACTTTGCTGACCATTTTTTTCAATATGGTCTGTAGATCAATCCTGCAAACAAAGAAGTTCATGCATTTTATTTTAACCACCTGATTAAATGTAAAATGATATAGAAAATGAAACCTCTACATACACTAGAAAAATATAAAATCAAGTTAATGAGAAAAACTCACTCATCCACAGGTCCTCCGAGGTGATGTGTTGATACAGGAGGCTGATTCTGTGAAACCGACTCATCTTGTTCATCAAGAATAATGATTGGTTCTTGGACAGATGAAGGAGAGAGTGATGGTTCATCATAAAGAGTCAGGATTTCTTGTGGTTGTGAGAACAGAGTGAGCGGTGGCTGGGTGGAGGGCTCAGGCAGCAGAGGGCGGGTGGGGGGCTCAGGCAGCAGAGGGCGGGTGGGGGGCTCAGAGAGACTTGGCTGGGTGGAGGTCTCAGACAGTGATGACTGACCGTGAGATGTATGGTGTAGGGCATAAGCTCCATTTTGTTGATCTGAGAGAATTTCCTGAAGACAAACATGCATAATACATGAGCTTGCACAAATCAAAACACATTCAGTTTTCATTCGAGTCAGGAAATAAAAATGCAACACATTTACCTGTACATCCTTATTTGAAAACCAAAGCACATATAGAGTTGAGGATGCTTTAATGCCATGATCCATTATTGACCCGGAGGAACTACTCTCAACTGATCTTGATGATGCAGCTTCTTGCACCACAAAGATTTCACTGGCAATATCATCTTGTCCCACAAAGTCAAACAAGATCTAAAAAGATGTGAAAGTCAAGTTTTACAACCCATTGAACCACTGAGAAGACACTTGATATTTTCTTAAGCTGAACACACATCACCTGGATTGGCTCTGACAAACGGAATTTCCTCATATTGGTGTGTCCATTTGGATATTTAAATTTGATCAACACCCCATCTGAGGGTTCCTCACATGCAGACATTCGCTGACGTCTTGCCTCAATAGCCTGAAATGTGATCTCATAAAAAAAAAACCAAAAAAAAAAAAAAAACCCCTTTCGCTAGTTTATCAAACTATTTTATTATAGACAAACCTTTTGACGTCTTTCCTCACAAGCCTGATAGACTAGTTTCTTCCTCTCCTATTAAAATACCACATTAAAATGTACACATGCATTATGTAAGAGAACGTAAACCATACATAAAACTTGGAAGCATTACCTTCTCCTGATCCACCAACAAACTTGTATTATACTCCTGGTCTTGCTGGGCACGTATTGCTCGCCATTCTTGAAGAGCCTAAAGCAAAAAAAAAAATAATAATAAATAAAATAGAATAAAAAAGGCATTGATCACAAATCACCATTAAATAGTAGGCTACAGGCACATAAAATTAATAAATACTATTCTATACGGTGTCAAAATTGGTTACCTGATTTGCAACCACACTTTGAGCTTGGGTACTCTCAGCCACAGGCGTGGTCTCATCTTGTACCGGAGCAATTGAGAGTGGTGGGAATGAATTTATGGATATGGCAGAGGATGTGGATGCCACCTGGTAGTACACAGAAAATCCAAATGATTTCACCTTCAGCAATAGAACACACACTCATAGTGGACAAAAAAACACACATATACACATCCAGTCTAGCTTTTAAATGTTTTTTATATATATATATATATATATATATATATATATATATATATATATATATATATATACACATACATACACACACACACCACTCATCACTACAAAATTCATAGTGGACATAAAATGGACCTGATCTGAAACCACTTGTGAGGTCTCATCTACTGCTGGAGCTGCGAGTGGTGGGAATGAATTCAGGGACATGGCAGAGGGTGGTGATGTTACCTGAGCATAGAGAGGGTAACTTCAGTTATAGGTATAGACATTACAGAGAACACATTTATATGATTGTAGTATGATATAAATCCCTGTGTATAATTCCATACCTGCAACACAGTGGCTCGTGGCACGATGTAAAGCCTGCTTTTACCAACAACAGCTTTAAGTTCCTTCACAGAACTAACTTGCAATTTCTGGATCTTGCGTCCTTTGCCTGTCCTTGCCAATTCAAAGCCTACCAAATTTAAACTGATGCGAGGGTAGCTTTGGCAAACAAAGTTGTTTAATTCAGATAAACTCCAGTTTAACCCAATCTTTGAGTTGGTTCGTCCGGCCTCCATTGACTCGTGCACAGGTTTTCCTAAGAATGGAAGTGTAAACATCAGTATAATCGGTTCCTAGTGGCAAAGTAACATTCATTAGTTGCTACAAGATCTTTCAGGACTCATATTTTCAGACATAAATCACAGTGTTGCCAAACCCCAAAAGTAGATGTGTGACTACCACAGTTAACCTAAAATCATTTGTGTTTCTACCAAGTTTACAGCTTTGAAACTAAACGAACCCTACACTCCTAAGAAAATTGCATGTGACAGAAGAAAGAGCCTGGTCTCACTCACACGGCAATCACACATTTGACCATATGTGAAAGAACATTAACATACAATATACGGTGTAGCTTACGGTCTGAATTCACCACCCAGATCTTCACACTAACCATAACCACCATTGACTAACTTCAGATAGCTGATGCAAAAGGATTCATTGGGAGGTATTCCTGGACACTTTCAAAGTGACGCCTTGGCATGAGAAAGTGTTGTATAGGTGTAACTATTAAAATGGCTACATGGAAACTTATGGAAATGCATCAGAGAGTAGACTTCTCTACAATATTTCTTTAAAACAAATGCTAAGTGTATTAATAGTTTCCCAATTCCCAATTTCCCAATATAGACACAGTATAACAAATCGGACCATACAGGCTCAAGCGAACATAAAATCCAAAGCAGCTCATTCCATAGCTTTCTTTGCAAGAAGGTTAGATAATAAGGTGTAAAAGTAAATAACACAATTCTTATCTGCTTCAATCTCATGTTTACCTAATCCATGTTTAGCCAGTTCCTCAAGTTCTATTGTGGGGGGCAGAAAACCATTATCTGGCCCTGGAAGGAGGAAAAGTTTTGCTTGCCAAATAGGGTTTTCCCTGCGGCCACCAGATCCTTCTGTAAAACACAAATACATAATGGTCAGCAGTGATTCTTGGTTAAAATGTTCCTGTGCGCCTATTTATGAGAGAGATTCACACTAATACACTTTAATAATGATGCTGACATGCATGATATTCTGGTGATTTTAAATGTACAAGACTATCTATGAAACTTTCCATGTTATCATGTCATGGAAGCTGATCTTTAAACACAATTTTTTTTTGTTTCAGACTCAAACAATAGGGGAGACTTTTATTCTTATGAAGATGTTATTGAACTATATGGTTTAAATGCATCAAAACAGAACTACATTAAGCTTACAAAGACTATTTGAATATGAATGTCCCTCAACTATAACTCATATATATATATATATATATATCTTATGATTTACAGTTATTATTGTCATCACTTCAAAAAAAATCCCCTCCAATAAAAAAGCTTTACGTTTTATAAATGTAATCTTTAGTTTTTCCTTTTCTATGTATCCCCACGTCCATGGTTCTGTATTCAGTAAAAAAAAAAAAAAAAAAAAAAACGTGGGGTAGCCACATACTGTGCTAACAAAAAAAAAACGTCTTTTAGGCAAACTCGTTGTACACGAACAATGTTTTCAATACTCGAGTTCATGTGTAGGGACCCTTATAATACTACAAGCAAAGTGTCATGTTGTGTCGAGCCTTCTTGATATTTAAAAAAAAACAGCCATTTAATGTGTATTTGCAGTAGTTCTAGCCCCTAGCGAACCCATTCAAAAAGTCATTAGACCGTGAAGACAGTCAATCTTAAAAGTACAGTTTTTGTCGTCAATATCATTTTAAATGAACGTTTGACTCCAGTACATTCACACAAAGACCCTATAATACATTTTGGCAACTGTTTTGCTTCAAGTTATTAAACAACTACCCCGAACTTCTGATAGCACATTAGCAAATATGATGTTAAAAAAGAAAAAATACCTCGAACACGATGTATTCGCCGGCGAAATAGTCGTCTTGTTGTGGAAAGTAAGGTTGAATCATTACTCGCCGCCAGCTCCTGTCTTGCACGGGCTGCAGCATTAAAAAGACGATTAAAAATTGCTTCGCCCCCTGGCTGCTCCGACATGGTGCTAATCAGTGCTAATTACAAGTTAGCAGGTGCAATTTGAATGATTAGAACAACACGCTCTGCTCCCGCCTAAAGTGCGATGCGGGCCTAATTTGCATAAAGATATCTGCAACGTAATTTCGCCTAGTCAAAACTCTAATTCAAGATATCTGTAATTACATTTTGACTAGGCTGAATGAAAATTACAGATATCTCAAATTTCAGATATCTCTAATCAAATTTAATTTCAAGATATCTATAACTTGATAATAGATATCTACAATTAAATTATGACTATCCCTAACTCCAGTTTGAGATATCTACAATGCCATTTTGATTAGTCATAATTCCAGTTACAGATATCTACAACGTCATTTCGCCTAGTCAAAACTTAATTTAAGATATCTGAAAAGGAACATGTAGATATCTTGAATTGACTTGAATTAAAGATATCTTGAACTGGAGTTATGACTAGTCAGAATCAAATTGTAGATATCTCAAACAGGAATTACAGATATCTACAATTCAGTTACAGATATCCGTAATTCACAAAGTGGATATCTGCAACTGAATTGTAGATATCTGTAATTATAAACCCCATACAAATGAATGGTGAAAGTGATGTCATTTGTCCTAGGAATAATATCTTTAAGGATATCTGAAATTACAATTATGGATAGGAAGAATGTAGTTGCGGATATCTGAAATGTTCTTTTTGACGAGGCAAAACTGAAATACAGATATCTGCAACACACATCCAGTCTAGCTTTTAAATGTTAAAACGGCTTTCCATAAGCGCTTCAGACGAACTTCTGCCACGGTGACGTCATCGCGGCCGAGTTGGTTATTTCCCGCATTGTTTGTGGGTGAGTTTGAGCGGAGTTTGTCGTGTTTACAGCGTGTTTTCTGTGAAATGTGAGCTGCTGCTGCTGTGTGTGTGCTTGTGCTGGTTGTCAGAGGCGGCTAAACTATTCTTTTGTTAATATAATAAAGAATTAAACCGACGCTAAAGTAACTTGTTTGATAACTTGATAAGTATGTGCGTTGTGGAGTTTATTATCTATGCATTACAAGATTAACTTTGAAAACATTTTCACTCAGAAATAATTGAAAAGAAACGGCGTGACACTGAATCAAATAAAAAAAGTAAATAAAATAGAAATATGTATATAAAAAAGCTAGCCAAATGACAAAAGCACAACAATAACTAAAACCTAATATGAAAAGAGAACATATATAAGCCAAGACAAAATATTATAGATTGTAATAGTGCATAAACACTTGGTGTAGAATTTGCTCTGAATCAGTTTCACGCATTGCCTTTAAAAAGAATCAGCAAGTAGCATTGACCCTGAAAGTAACATTCTGAACTGGAACTGAACATTTTTTAAAATGTTTTTATGCAAAACACACTCCAATACTCTGTTTTATTTAGGTGTATCTCACAGGTGACCTTGTGGAAGTCTGCTGGCTTGAAACTGCTCATGACATAAAATGTTTCATTAAAATGAAATCGATATGCATGCACTAAATACATAAATAATACACTGGTAGTGTTTTTATATCTGGTTCGATCTAGTTTCAGTCCACACTTGAGTGTCTGCACAGTGAGTTCTGAGAAACACACGACTGATAAAAGCTAGTGCTGACCAAACAGTATACATGCTGACCTCTAGTGGAGGAATGAGTGACTCAGGCCTGAGCTTCTGCTCTGCATTCATTGTGTTAGAAATGAGGGCCATTTGTGTTTGCTCTGTAATAATCTGTTCTCACTAACTCAGTGCTGACTGTGGAATGGCAAACAGGCTTTAGGTGCTGCTGAACTAAAGAATTAGACATGAAATTCTATTGTTGACCCAGTATTCAGAACCAATTCTTTCATTCATTGAAATAAAAACTGAACACTACTATTGGAAATAAAATCTAAAATTAATACAAGACAAAAAATAAAATAAAATAATAATAATAGTTTGCCATTTTCCCATGGTAACTAACTGAAATAAAATATGTTTGGTGACGTTCTAAAGTTACTAAAACTATAAATGAAATAAAACTAGAATATTCATCAGAATGGATTACAAAATAAAATACTGAAAAACAAAAACTCATAAGAAGACAAAAGCAAATTAAGTTAAACTACAAAATTTTAATTAAGTCAAAATGCTTTATAATTCTGGTTTATACTGATATCTGCTGTTTACTAAAACTATTAAAAATGAATGTTTAAAAAAAATGGAAATAAAACTGATTTTAAATATCAATTAGATTAAAATCATCAACAAACGTTTTGGAAGTTTATGTTGTCATGGCATCTAACTCAAACAAAACAAGTACTGAAATTACATAATATAGCAATTTATTAACTTTTTTTTTAATTAATAAAAATGACAAAATCACAGAATAATGTTTCAAAAACTGAAAACAGAACATTTAAAAATAAAAGCCAATTTTGTTAATGGAAGCAAAGTAGCTGAAGGCAAAATAAATAAATATATATATATATATATATCTCCATTATATTGGCTTAATAATGCAGCATTTTTTAATAATATATTGCATAAATAATTTTATAGTAGTAATGTTTTACTAAAGAAAGAAATAAATAAATATATAAAAGCCCTTTTATGTGAAACTCTTCCTGAAATATGCAGTGAGATCTGAAAGCATTGGATTCGATGGAAATGCTTTTGCTCTTGTGTGCTGTTGGTGTTGGTTTCTCCAGCAGAGGGCAGTAGAAGAACAGACACGGGCTGTCTCAAACAGGTCCTGTAGGTGAAGCTGCAGTGATGATGATTGTTTGATTCTGGCCAGAGGGACAGCAGGGTGGTGTTATTGTTGGACTGTAAAATGAAACGGAGGTTTGTCAGAATCAATTTCCAGAGTAAAAATGTAAATCTAGCAGCTTAGAAAAGCCAGATCAGCTCAGTGAGAAAGACGTTAGTGCTCACTGTTATAGATCTATAGTCTGGACCAGTTATAATTAATGCCAAATTCACTATAGATTCATCCATCAGCCATGCATTTATCAAACACAATGGCTATTTCTACAACATCAGAAAAATTACCCCAAACGTATAAGCAGTGACCAAAACTTTTCTAGTAATGGGTGAAATTAAACTCAGTTTGCTGGGGATTATTTACCTTTATAAAGGCAGCTTTTCTAACCTTTTTAAATATTTGTGTCCATCATGTAATGAATGTATTTTGAATAATTACATTACAAGGCTGTTAGCAATCAAATGAAATAAAACAAAATTCATCTTTGGACTGCAGAAGCTGAATCTGAGACTGTAAATATAAGATTTATGTTTTAAATACAGAATATATTGAATATAGAAATATGAAATGTTGGAAAAAATAAAATTATGCTTTAAATTTGAAACTAATACTTTCAGTAATTGGCAACATATCACCGTCTTATACTGATTGATTGATTCATTTAATGATTCGTTCAAAACACCTGATTCATGAAGTAAGTATATGAATGAGTCATTGAATCATTGACTCACCCAATTCGTTAAACTAAACAAATAGTCTATTTCTGGAGCAAAAACACTCAATATTGACAATATCCCAGCTGACAAAAATATGTTGCGAATAGATTTGTCTAACGCTCCCATTAAGTGATGCAAACGTTGTTTTTGAATGTTCTTAAACATTGAAAATATTTGTTAGTTTTTTTAGTTAAGGAACCACTAGCAGAATGTTACATTTGAACGTTCTTTGAACATTCCAAAGCAACATTTAAAAATGTTTCAAATAAAGTGTTTCAGAAATAGAACGCCAGATGTATGAAGTATAAATAACATTTGTGTTCATGTTTTGAGAACAATGATAACAGCCATAACTTTGGATGAACGTTCTATTAATGTTACTTTGAGACAACATTGCCAGAATGTTTCTTCTTAGCTAGGATTCTTTCTGAAATGTCTGAAATCCAGACTCTGAGCAAGCTGTCCTGTGATTAATGGAGAGCGCGGCACCCATCTGAACAGCTCTGAGAGCTCAGTTCTGCTGGATAATGTCAGCAGCTCTGTGTTCATCTGGAGAGAGAGCGAGCGCTTGTTGTTCTCAGACGCTCTCGGGCTATCGCTGGAGGTGAACGGATACATGAGAGGAAATGAAAGGATGTTAAAGTCTCTACTGTACTCCAGTGATAAACTCCAGCTGAATCATCACATCTCATTAGGAAGAAATGCTGTTTTAATTGCAGAAGTGCTCAGGGCTTTGGCCTGAGGCAGTTACGCTCAGAGTTATAAAGAGCACTGAACAGACCAGCTGAACCTTTCATCTCTCAGACTTTCTAGAAACTGGAGGATACGAGAGCAGGTTATGCCCTAAACGATAACCCTTCTAGACTGTGTGGGCTTTATTTATTTATTTATTTATTTATTTATTTATTTATATTAAAAGACTTTGTGACTTCCTGTTGCTATACTTCAGTACAGTAAAATTACTAACATTTGTTATAATTGCCATTTTATAATGAATCAAAAAAATTTTTTTTTATAATTATTATTTTAATTATTTATAATAATATTTTTCTATTTTATTTGATCTATAGCACACCTGTACATACAATTGGTTTTATTTTTTTAATTTATTTTTAAAATTTTTTGTGTATTTATTTATGCATAAGTATTTTATTTACATCTTATTTTATTATTATCTGTGTGCTGGAAGCTTGTGACACCAAAACAAATTCCTTGTATGTGCAAACTTCCGATAATTTCTTTATTTATTTATTGCTAAAATGACTTTGTGACTTCCTGCACTCGCTTTCAGTACAGTAAAAGTACTAGAAAGAAAACTATTGTAGAAATTGTTAATATCATAAAAGCCAGATGAAGTTTGAAGGCCTCGTGGAGAAAGAAGTCACGTGGGAAAAAATGAGATTTTAGCTTGTTACCTGTAAAGATACTAATATGGCTTTTGATATAAAAAAAAAATAATATTTATTTTAGTTATATATATATATATATATATATATATATATATCAATCATACTTCAGTTGATGTTTATCCAGTCACACTTTACACATGATAATGTCATTTTCTAATGTGTGTAATACAAACACGATATTTAGATATTCTTCTGAAGAGAAAGATACGAGTATACAGACACCTATTCTTCACATTTTCATCCTCCGACGTGTCATGAACACAACTGGAACTGCTGTTGTGAGTTATTTGTGCTTATTTGATTTGGAGGAGAGCGGCGATTGAGCAAAGTATGATTTGATTATGTTTTGTTCGCTTTTTATTGTGAGCGCCGAGATTCGCATTAAACATCCTGTGAAATTCACCGTGTCAACATAGTTCCTCAAAATCCAATAAAATATGTCAGCACGGTTTTCATGAACCCAATAAAATGTAATTTTGAGTCGGGCAGATGTGTGTGTGTTCTTTAAGGTCCTCTGCCGCTCTCTTCCTCCAGGGTTATAACTCTCATGTTTTCCTAATTAAAGCACTGTTAACGACTGACCGCTTTACAGTATGAGCCGCTGACATTAAACAGCTGTTTATGTGATGAACTGCTTGTGCTTGTTCAGTATAAAGCGCTTTAAACGATTCTTATTTAGCGTTAAAGGCCTATATTGTGTTGGAAGCGTGCAGTGTGTAATGAACACTGCTGCTGTTATATGACACGACTTTATCACAAAGGGTCAAAAAGTACCATGTTTTTACCATGTGGTACCACCAGAGTACTAATGTTAAAGAGATTACATGACGTTATTAGGTGTACTGTCACTTTAAGAACAGCAGTGAAGTTAGTGTTCGGATAAGTTGCTGGTTCTAGTAGCAGTTTGATTCTGGAATTAAAGTGGGGTTATTATATTCAGGATGACCCCTATATGAACAATAAAAAAAATCTAATGAGCAATCTCTGATCGATATTTTTACATTAGGTCTTTGTAGACATTTTTATGCAGTCAAATCTTTTTAAACAGCTTAATTATTACAATGTTTTTGTCTGTTCTGCTCACCAAGGCTGCATTTATTTGATCAAAAACAGAGTAAAAATGTGAAATATTATTAAAATCTAAAATAACTGTTTTCTGTGTGAATCTGTGTTAAAGTGTAATGTATTTCTGTGATGCTCCGCTGTATTTTCAGCATCATTCCTCCAGTCTTCAGTGTCATATAAAAAAATATTTACTGCTCAAGAAACATTTCTGTTTATTAGCAATGTTGAAAATATATTTTTGTGGAAACCATGATATGATACCATTAAAAGTTTTGGCTATGTAAGAAAAAAAAATAGTAATACTTTTATTAATCAAGGATGCATTAAATAAAAGTGACAGTAAATACATTTGCATATTAGAAAATGTTTCAAATTCAAATAAATATGTTTCTTTTTAACTTTCTGTTCATCTGTGAATCCTGAAAAATAAAACGCATCACAGTTTACACAAAAATATTGAGCAGCACAACTGTTTTGATAATAATCTTCATGTTTCTTGAGCAGTAAATGATCATATTATTCTGATTTCTGAAGATCATGTGACACTGAAGACTGGAGGAATGATGCTGGAAATACAGCGGAGCATCACAGAAATAAATTACACTTTAACACAGATTCACACAGAAAACAGATGTTTTACATTGGAATAATATAATTGTTTTTCTGCATTTATGATGAACTAAATGCATCCTTGGTGAGCGGGAGAGACTTATTTCAAAAGCGTTAAACAATCGTAATCATTCCAAACTTCTGACTGGTAGACAGTTAATATCTTTTCATTTAATTGAAAGTAATAGTGCACATTATAAAGTCAGTATAGTTCATGCACGCGTGAGGTTTGTCGTACTGACGCTCCTGTGTTTGTCTTCCAGCGCTGGTCACTCGAGGAGCTCTGAGTGTTTCTCTCCATCAGTCGCAGCGGGAGGCAGGTTCACGGCTGAAGGTGTGTCATTAGACCCCCGCTGACCGCCTCCTGGTCCGGCCCTCCTCACATTCGTCTTCATTAAAGAGCCGTTGACTGGGTCTCTCAGAGCAGATGGTCATTAATGTGGCCACCCTATCCACAGAGACTCTACCTGAGGACGAACGTCACCGCTGAAGATGCAGAGACTCTCTGAATCACTTCCAGACCAGTTTATAAATGTCTGCCGGTGGGTGGAGAAGCTACACGACGATACGCCTAATAAACACTTGTGCAAACGCCACTGTAGTGACACCATCAGCTATAATATCTCACCAATCACTTCTGTGTGCAGTGAATGTAAAGAAACACTATGGCAAGCTGTTTTAACATGTGTGGCCCTGGAGCACACATTTGTAGCAATAGACAAAAATACATTGCATGGTTCAAAATTATAGATTTTTTTCTTTAATGCCAAAAATCATGAGGATATTAAGTAAAGATCATGTTCCATGAAGGTATTTAGTAAACTTCCTACCATAAATGTATCAAAACTTAATGTTTGATTAGTAATATGCATTGCTAAGAACTTCATCTGAACAACTTTAAAGATGATTTTCCTCAATATTTAGATGTTTTTGTCTCCCTCAGATTCCAGATTTTCTAATAGTTGTATCTCAGACAAATATTGTCCTCCGAACAAACCACACATCACTGGAGAGATCATTTATTCAGCTTCAGATGATGTATACATCTCAACTTCAAAAAAGTTGACCATTATGACTGGTTTTGTGCTCATATTTAATCCTCAAACATTCCTGTACATGTATATATCTTCATGTTAATAGTGCCAATACAGTGTCTATTCAATAATGATTAAATATTTAATAATAAATGATGCATAATTACATGCAAGTAACCTTATAAAACAAACCCTAATCCAAACCATCTAGTAAGTACATATGGTTAATTAATATTACTCAGTACTTAAATGTATAATTAATATAAAAAATTGGAAAAGGTACTAGTATCTTATAAACGTGTACTGGTATTTAATAATAATCACTAGTATCTAATACATAAACATTAGTATCTAATAAGTACTGGTATCTAATAAATAACTATTAGTGTCTAATAAATAATAACTAATATCCAATGACTAATTAATAGTATCTTTAAAAATGCATTACATTATTGCGTTACTCCCTAAAAAAGTAACTTCTTACGTTACTTAGTTACTTTTTATGGAAAGTAAGGCGTTGTTACTTTTGCGTTGCTTATGCATTACTTTTTAAATATGAACAGGGCTTGATTGTTTTTAAAATAAGAAATTCGTTTTTATTTTGAGTTTGCATTTCACTGTTTTAATTCACTTTGATGAATACGAAATCTTTTTTTTTTTTGTGAGTGGGTTTAATTAATGCACATTCAGTCTAGAACAATATTTGTGAAAACAAAGTAACTGGTGTTACTTTTTTGAAAGAGTAACTCAGATATTTTCTCGTAAATTAAAAAGTAATGCATTACTATACTAGTTACTAAGTATCTCAGGTTTCTTGTAATGCATTTCCCCCAACACTGCTAGTATTACTTTTGATCCTGAAGAAAAACCAAGCTTTAAGACATTGAGCCATGTCACGAGTGGTTTGAGCTTCACCTGTATGAATTATGAAACACAACAGAGGAGCGTGTAAAATATTTACAAGTTTGATTCACAAAAGCACGAAATTCAGTTGATTGACAGGATGCAAATGCAGCGAACCGCTCTGTTTATGAGATGCTGATGAACATATGAAGCTATTTCAAGGCTCCCTGTTTGCCACAAGCCAACTTGAAGGTCAGAGTGTGTCTGCATTATCTTTTGGTTATAAACTCTGGTCTGTCCTGCGGGGGTCAGAGGTCAGGCAGGTGAATTAAGAAAAGATGTCACTTCACTACACAGCATTCATCTCCTCATCTGAAAACAATGCTAGAGTTCAGTGTGTGATTATAATGCTAAACAACACTAATTATTCATCTTTGAGGAAAAATGCCTGCGCTTCCACAGCTCTGGAGATCTTGTTATTTCAGTTATTAGTGGACTTTATCTCAGATGTTTGTCAGGAACAATAAAAGCACACAAAGTATGTGCGTGTATTGGCATAAAACCTGTTTTTCTAAATATCTGAGAAGCAGGAACCTCCTTTTAATCTTGTTGAGAGACATTTGAGATCTTAAAAAGATCTCATTTGTGATTATAAAGTCTCCTGTATAAAGCAAGTAGATTATTATCAATGCAGTGGCAAATATATGACATGCATTTTTAATTTGCATAATGGTCATTGTGGGCGGAGCTTCAGGGTCACACCCAATCAGAATGCATTGCTCGGCAAACCTAAGGAGTTGTTTACATATTCCTGTTATTTTTCATTTAAGAGATAAGTCTTTGCTGAAGCAATCATGAGACGTGTTTGACAGATTGTGGTGTGGAAAATTGTGCACTGATGATTTTAATCTTATTAATGAAGAAAGTGGCAAAAACGTGGGAAAATGAGACGGACAAAGATGGAGGAAAATGTTTTAAAGAGCATGCAAGAGTTAGACGAATTGTTCGTTTTATGTTAAAATGTCCTTTAAAAGACATAAGCAGAAACGGAAGAGAGGAGATATGTAAGATATAGAGTATCACTGATATTTAATGCTGTATATAGTGTTATAAAGATCTCATTGATTTACAAGTTTCAGAATTTCATCCTATATACATCAGCATCTGCACTCATTTTTCAATAAATGAAGCTGTTTTTTCCTCCATGTTCTCACTGTATCAGACGTTATGAGTTATAACACACATGCACACTTTTAGTGAAAGGGTCAGACGGAGCAGCGTGAGCTCATCGGCAGCAGATGCAGCTTGTTAAGGCTCTGAGAGACTCGGTCTGATGTGTTTCTTCATCGCCCGTCATTCTGTCGCTCTCGCTTCTCAGACTGGCTTTGAGTGGGTGAGACAGATCCCAGTCAGAGTTCACCGGGACGCATGACGTTCCTGCTGAGACTCATCTGGAAACAGCTGTGAGGTTACGACGTCATAGTGCAGCTAATGAACTCGTGTCTGCTGAGTTTAACAATGAGACGACAAACGTCAACCATGACTTTATGAGTGCTGAGCAAGATCCACTTCATACTGTTGCCCTGCCATGACAGTGAAGAAGACTCGTTACTGTAATATTGAGAGTGCATTGAGTTGCATTAAAAATACAATTTAAATCTGACACATTTCAGTTTGAATGAAATAAAGCTTACTGCAAAAAAAAAATTAAAAATAAAATAAATAAATAATAATAATTGTATTATTTTCCAGTAAATTAATTTCAGTCATGTTTAAATTTTTATTTTTTTATTTTTTTTTGGTAATTTTGTGTGTGTGTATATTATTAAAAAAGTTTCCTCATTTGTAATTAACTTTACATTTAGCAGATGCTTTTATCCAAAGATAAATATATAATTTTTTTACTAAATCAAAAAATGAAATGCTGCCTTGGAAACTAGTTGAAATATGTTTTTCGTGTTTTATTATATTACGATTGTTTTATTTGAAGTAACTATTTATGGTTTGAGAAGCAAAATAACAGAAAATGTTAAGTCTTTTTTTCTGATTAAAAAAAAAAAAATCTCAATGATTTAATGCTTAAAATAAGAAAAAAAGAAAAGCTTCCGATGTGTTAAAGAAGTAATCTGGTTTTCCCTTTGAATCAAGTGTTTTCTGACCCCATCTCTTCCTTATTTTAAGCATAAACACATCATTGTTATACATCTTTCAAAATCTTTAGTCACTTTGCTTGTACCTTGATTTAGGATACGTACCGTCAAACAAGAAAGATTTAAAATAAGTGTTTTGTTGCCTTAATAGTCAACGTCAGTGTATGTTACAGTAAAAACCCACTGTCTTCTGCTCTTCAGACTCATTTTCATTCACATCCATCTGTGTTTGACGTTCCTGACGTTCCGGTCAATCAATCCAAGCATCCCAGAACTCATGACATTGAGAAGAAAAGCCTTCCACGGCAAGGTAAAATAAGTGGATTTCTATTTAAATAATTTGACGTCTCCTGAATTTTAATATATAAAGCTACCGGTGGCAATAAAAAATGTCATTAAATTTAGTTTGAGTACCTTCTGTCACTCATCCTGTAGCTCCGCCCCCGTCCCGCCCCCAATCCCTAAACATGCAGTGATTCTAATGAATTCTAAGTGAGTTTGTGTCCCGGAGCGAGAACACAAGCATTCTGCTGAAACTCCGAAGGCAATCAGATTTTCTGTGTGGGTAAGCAGAGGCGTGTAGCTCGGGGTCAGGCCTTTTACATCAAGCCCGAGGCTCACCGGTGTAATTAACGTTTTTCCCTTATCAGTCCGCGGTGGATTGTTTCCTTACGAGCGTATGTTCTCCTCCTCTCATGTGTTAAACACCTCCTGCTCCAGATGATGATTAGAGAAGGCCGTCACCAGGGAATTTATATATGTAGATATATATACACTATGGTCAAAAGTTGAATACAAAAAATGACTACTTTTATTCAGCAAGGACACATTAAACTGATCAAAAGTGACAGTGAATGCATTTATAATGAGACGAAAGATTCAAATAATACCTGTTCTTTTGAACTTTGTGTTCATCTGTGAATCCTGAAAAATTTTATGCATCACAGGTTGCACGAAAATATTGAGCGGCACAACTGTGTTCAACAGTGATAATAATCAGAAATGTTTCTTAAATCATTATCATGATTTCTGAAGATCACGTGACACTGAAGACTGGAGGAATGATGCTGGAAATACAGCGGAGCATCACAGAAATAAATTACACTTTAACACAGATTCACACAGAAAACAGATGTTTTAGATCATAATAATATTTCACTATTTTTACACTTTTTAAAAATAAATAAATGGAACCTTGATGAGCAGAAGAGACAATAGAATGTTCAGAGAAAGTAACATTCACACGAGAAAATGGCAAGTATTCAAAAACACAACGTCTGCAAAATAATAAAAGGAGCATCCCTTTAAAGCTTTCTCTAACGTTCGCAATTAACCAAGAAAAGCACGTTTTAGTTTTAAACATTCAAACGTAACATTCCCTAAATGAAAACTTCCTTTAATGTTTTCTCAAAAGAGGAAAATTGCTTTTGAATATTCAGACGTTCGCAGTAATCGAGAAAAACTAAAAACATGTTGAAACATGTTGAGCATTTAGAAATCATGTTTTAATGACATCAATATGTTCTTAATAGCCGAGGACTCCGGTTTGCCCCTTAATGATCAGATCCTGTGTGAATGTGAATGGTTCCAGTGTTTAACAGCCTTTCTAACATCAATCCGTCCCGAGTCTGTATCGTGCTGCTGTAGATAAACTAATGTCACAGCGGCTGAAAGTGCACAGCGCTCAGAAAGGATTTCGCCGGTGGTGTAGAACTGAAGAGCTTCTGAGCGTCTGTGTGAACTGATAACATTGATTAAAGCCGAGAACAGAGACATCAGATGAGTTCCTCTTCTCTTCCCTGAGATCTGTGTAATGAGTGTAACTCACATCTGTGCGTCGACCTTCTCTGTCAGCGAGCGAGGAGCTGGTCTGATGGAGGTGTTGGTTAGCGGCGCTCCTCTGGGAACCGGCTTTAATTACCCTAATCTTGTGTTGGAGAGGAACGCTGCTCTCCTCGTCTTCATCTGGGCTGTAATGATCTGCTTTTGAAGTCGTGATAACAGCATCCCATGCGCTCATAATCAAACTTTAATTGCATTATGAAATAATAAGAATCGAGAAACCGTTAAGCATAACAATTTTAGAAATGTGTGTTTGTTCATGGTGAAACTGTTACTTCACAAACTTTCCTTTGAAACAAAAGTGAACTACACAAGGCACGGATAAAGATTCGTTAGACTGCAAAAAATGCAAATATATAAACATTGTTAAATAAACATGCATTTACTTGAGAAACTAAATTGTTGGAGATATAAACTTTATTTTTCCTTTGAATTACATTCATTTTTCTGTCCTCACTGACTGATATGTTTTCTCATATTTTAAGCATAAACTAAATGTATTCTTTTTTTTCAGAAAAGACTCAATATCTTAAGTTGTTTGTTTTTCTCCTCAAGTAAATGTATCTTGGTTTGAGAATTGTTAGATATTTTAATGGAAAACTGCTGATGAACACACACTCAAATTTTGAATCAAAATTGATTTGAACAAAGTGATTCACTAAAATGAATCGGATTTCTCAAAGCATCATGTGACGGGCAGAACTTGATGGTTTGTAGATGACAAAAACTGTGTGATAAAATAATCAGAATAAACATTAAGTAATTATCTAGTTGAAAAGATCTCAAATCGCAAAAACCAAAAAAAAAAAAAAAACTTTCTATTTTTTTTAAAAATACGTTTAGAAATATACAAAAATTAATAAAAAATATTTTATAAAATATATTTATGTACATATATTGTCTACCAATATATTTTAGGCCAGTTTTTGTATATATGTGAAAAAGCTAAGCTCTTATTAAGTCACATTTATTAGTGCTTTATACAAATCAGATTTTTTCTATCAAACAAACAGTGTTCATGTTGCAAATTAAAGCAGCTCTGCAGAAGACAAACGTGTCATTAATCAGACCAGTTTAATCTGATGATGTCAGTGATGTTACTAAATATGAACTGTATGTTAAACCCCAGCTGGGCGAGCCAAAGCAGACAGCGGCCTTGTTTTATTATACAACAGAAACACTTCTGTATGGATTGTTAAGATTTGGATGGTGCAGAAGAGTGTGTTCTTTCTCCTGAAGTGTGTCTGAGCTCGAGGTTGTGCTTGAATACTCACAGTCTCTTAAATGAGGCTGATTCGCACCCTCAGGACGGACCCAGACGCCGCATGTGCTTCTGATGTGGGCCACGTTCTTCTGTCCTTGGCTGAAGTTCTGGACGTCTCTGTGGAGCGTCTGTGTCTCAGATCGGAGCCGTGTGATTGGTCGGTTGCAGTCGATGGGAGGAGCATCCACTGTTGCTCTGTGGTTTGTCTGCAGGTTAATTGTGGAAGTCTGTCACAGCAACCTCATAATGAATGGATTGAGCTGCATATTAAAATGCCTCAGTTTTTATGGTCATAATCACCATACACATTGAAGGGGATGATTAAAATAAAATAAAATAAAATAATAAAAAAACAAAAAATATAATAATAATTTTTTTTTTTCATTCAGTGGAACCATTTAATTTTTTTCTTAGTGTGAATAACATTTTGATAACTTTTCCCTGTTTTTATTGCATGATTGTTAAAGTGTCTTCATGAAACCTTCAGTGCCAATAAAGAACCTCTATTTCTTGAAAAACCTGATCTTTTGAGGAACCCCAAATGCTTCTTCTATGGCATGTGAAAACACAGTTTTTTTAAGAACACAGTGTCTATGAAAACACAACATTTTCAAATAAAGGTTCTTAATTGCAATGGTGCTTTCTATGAAGAATCTTTAACATGCATGGAAACTTTCCATTCCACAAAAGGTTCTTTACAGGGTATTTTTTAAATGTTCTTCACACACACGCACACAAAAATTGAAAATATGTTAACTAAAGGTTTCTTTTGGGATCAAAAATGGTTCTTCTTCTGCAAAAACCCATTTTAAGACCTTGAAAAGGTTTACTTTGAAAAGTGGAACATTTTGAAAAGTGTAAGAAATAAGATTTTATGCAAACCAGCACCACATTTTCCATAAACGCAGGAGAACGGTGCTTGATGCATGTAAATGCATGTAAAACCTTATGGACTCCTTTGACATGGTTTCTCAGAGCTCCAAATCAATCACGCCGGACGAGTTCAGGACGGTCAGAGCTGTTGATAAGTCATGTTTGGATGGAGCTAATGAATCCGTTTCGTTTCCATCAACGTCTCTTAAGGCGTCCGTCTACAATGCGCCATTGTTTCTCAGACCCTTTTAACCTAATTGGACATTAAACTGCTGTCGTTACGCAGGTTATTTATGGTGCATGTGAGCTTGCCTTTACCTTTTCATCATTGCAAACATTTCTACATCAGCATACTAATTAAACTGAATGGATCAAACGAGAGGGCTGATGCACGGCCAAACGTGTCATTCAATAAATCTCCGTCATGAAGCTTCCACACGACGCATCATTTATGATGTTTATAGGCCTCAGGAAAAGGTGGCTGTGATGGATGCTGGAGGAGGTTCGTCACATTCGTTGGCACAGGTTGGCGCCGTTCACTCGGGTTTTATTCAAGCGTGTCATTTTACATTTCTAATGACTCAAAATGAAATGTGGCGAGTGTGTCGTTGGTCTTGTCTGATCTTGGTATAATCCTTCATGCCGCTTGCTAATGCAATTATGCTTTTCATTATTTATTTATTTCATGGCGTTATAGCTCTTTTCAGTGTAGATGCCATGTTAAATCTGAGGCGAATAAAAATGAGGCTGTGCAACTCTTAATATTTCATACTGATTTAACCCCGCGAAGCCTGATGTATATTAAAAATGCATTTTTTTTGTTTTACTGAACATTCATGTGTGATACATCAAGATTTTATGACTCATATAGTCTGATACAGTGAGATTAATATGGAGGGAAAAATGCTTAATTTTACTCTGAGGCCCAAAATGAGCAAAAACATGCAATTTTGGTGCAGCTGCTGCTATTTCTGTGATGATTTCTGTTCAATGAGAACTTTCTAACAGTAGAGCAGATGCTGATATAAACTGATCTTAATATCAGTGATCATCACTCTATATCTCCAGTAATATGTCTCAGTAAAATGAGATTATAATGATCCAAACATATAATGCAATGCAAACCAATGCCGACAGAGCATGCTTTATATTGTTTTTGCATGCAATTTTGCATTTCTGGTAGGCCCAGAAAGTTTGTTAGTAATTTACCTTGACTAAGGTCTGTTAAAGTTTTTAAATAGAGAATTTTCTTTGGAGAAACTCAAATGCAATTTGAGTGTTGCAATATTCAATAACCAGTCGGAAAAACTAAACTTAGCAGGTGGGAATTTAATTATGCATGTTCAAATTGGAATTTCTGACACTGTAAATGATGCAATATGGACTGAAGCGATGCCTCACCTCAGTTCAATGCTGCAGGGAGATAATATATGTAATATACAGCTCCTACCTTGAGGTTAACAAATGATATATACGTGTGCATATGTGTGGGATGGTGTCAGCGCTCCTCAGAGTCTGCGACCAGCTTCTATCTTTAGGAAGAGACACGGTATTAGCAGACATTGTCTAAAGGTGCTGAGGGAAAGAAGGGGAAGGAGGTGATTTTCTTCTGGCCGCTGGCTCTTGAGAGACTCCCTCTTCATGCCTTTATGCACGGAGCACCCGCGTGTCCCCTCTTCATGGGTGTTTAAGCAAGTACTTTAAATGGAAATGCACTTGACATTTAGGAGGAGATGCAATCATCAGACATTAGAATGCAGCTGACATCACTCGGAATGAGCCAAATTCTTCCTCCCGCGCTCTCATCTGCTCTTCCAGCTCACTGGGAAGCCGTCTGAAGATAACACTGGCAAATTTATAGAACACAGATGCTGTGTTTTCTCAAAATAGGGCATACTGTATTAAACGTGTGTGTGTGTGTGTGTGTGTGTGTGTAAGAGAGAGAGTGAGAGACTGAGAGAACGAGGAGTCTGTGTTCCAAATCAAATCTGTGCTTATTGCGGCTGCGAAAACTTTTCTTTCTCTTTATTTAAGAGCCAAACAGACTGTGATGATGCAAAGCTGTTTCATCATGAGTTGCACAGCCATCTGCAGTCAAAACACACGAAACCTGCAGGTAATAAGACGTTAAATGACGGAATATGAACATTTACACTACATTATGATAATAATACCATGATGTAAAAGCATTTATAGTGGATTTTGATTCATTTCACTGACTCAAATCTTGCATTTAGATTAATTCACCATTAATCCTGTAGGTTACATCATTACAGCAGCAGGTGGCGACAGGCGAGTGTCTTTTGAGTGAGTTTTTGGATCATTCATGATGACAGATTTAAAAAGATTAAATGACTGTTTCTTGAGAAATACCACAATGTCATTCATACTATCATTCATTTTCTAAATAACTCAGACCTTCATCTTTAAAAATAATAAATCTTCAGACATTCAATCAAAAATACCAATAAAACATTACATTTTCCTTCCATTATTCTACCGTTCTGTCACTTTATCTATCATTCTGTCACTCTAACCATTCAATCGCTTTAGCTATCCTTCTGTTGTGCTATCTATTGCTCTATCTATTTGTTGCTCTATCATTCTGTCAATCAGTTCCATCGTTTTATCTATGATTCTGTTGCTTTATCCATCCATCAGTGTCACTCCACCATTTCTTCACTTTATCTATCATTTTGTTGCTATATCTGTTGTTCTGTGGCTATATAGCTTTATTTATCTGTTGCTCTAAAATTGTGTCACTCTCTTGTCACTACCATTTCATGGCATTATCTATTGTTTTGTTGCTCTATCAATCACGCTGTCACTCTTTTGCTTTATCTACCGTTCTGTAACTCTATCTATTACTCTGTCTGTTGTTCTGTCTCTCTGCTGTTCTTTATCTATCATTCTGTTGCTCTACCTTTCGATTGCTTTAGCTATCATTCTGTAGTGCTATCCATCGCTATATCTATGTTGCTCTATCATTCTATCAGTCTATCATTCCATCACTTTATCTGTCATTCTGTTGTTGTATTCATCATGTTTTCTCTATTACTGTCACTCCAACATTTCTTCACTTTATCATAATTTTTGTTGCTCTATCTTTTGTTCTGTGGCTTCATTGCTCTATCTATCTGTTGCTCTAACATTGTGTTGCTCTCTTGTCACTCTACCTTTTCATGGCTTTATCTGTCGTTCTGTTGCTCTGTCCATCACTCTGTCATTCTATCGTTTTATTTATCATGCTGTTACTCTCTTCATCACTCTGTCACTCTATCGCTTTATTTATCATTCTGTTACTCTATCCATCACTCTGTCACTCTATCTTTATCTATCGTTCTTTTACTCTATCTATCTATCCATCCATCTATCTAGTCTGTTGCCCTATTGTTCCATCTCTCTACTGTTCCATCACTTTATCTATTATTCTGTCACTCTATCCATCAATCTATCACTGTTGTTACGTCACTCTTTTGTTCTGTTGCTCTACTGTTGACGCTCATCCATTTAATTACTTTAACTTTTGTTTTGACACTCTGTTGTTCTCTCTCTATCATTGAGTTGCTTTATCTATCACTCTGTCTGTCTATTCCTTTGCTCTATCATTCTGTTGCTCTATCCATCTCTCTGAGAATACCTTTCTATAATTTTATCAATCATTCTGCCACTCTTTCTCGTTGCTCTATCATTCTGTTGCTCTATCCATCTCTCTGAGACTACCTTTCTATCACTTTATCACTCTGTTTTGTTGCTCTATCATTCTTTTGCTCTTTCAATTTCTCTGAGACTACCTTTCTATCACTTTATCAATCGTTCTGCCACT
The DNA here is from genome assembly GCF_003368295.1 of Carassius auratus. Taxonomy (NCBI): domain Eukaryota; kingdom Metazoa; phylum Chordata; class Actinopteri; order Cypriniformes; family Cyprinidae; genus Carassius; species Carassius auratus. The sequence goes on from NW_020523345.1 coordinate 90,521, forward strand.
CTGTTTCGTTGGTCTTTCATTCTGTTGCTCTATCCATCTCTCTGAGACTACCTTTCCATCACTTTATCTATCATTCTGCCACTCTGTCTTGTTGCTCTATCATTCTGTTGCTCTATCCATCTCTCTGAGACTACCTTTCTATCACTTTATCAATCGTTCTGCCACTCTGTCTCGTTGCTCTATCATTCTGTTGCTCTATCCATCTCTCTGAGACTACCCTTCTATTCCTTTATCAATCGTTCTGCCACTCTGTCTCGTTGCACTATCATTCTGTTGCTCTATCATTCTGTTGCTCTATCCATCTCTTTGAGACTACCTTTCTATCACTTTATCAATAGTTCTGCCACTCTGTCTTGTTGTTCTATCATTCTCGTTGAGACTACCTTTCTATCACTTTATCACTCTGTTTCATTGCTCTATCATTCTGTTACTCTATCCATCTCTCTGAGACTACCTTTCTATCACTTTATCAATCGTTCTGCCACTCTGTCTCGTTGCTCTATCATTCTGTTTGCTCTATCCATCTCTCTGAGACTACCCTTCTATTCCTTTATCAATCGTTCTGCCACTCTGTCTCGTTGCACTATCATTCTGTTGCTCTATCATTCTGTTGCTCTATCCATCTCTTTGAGACTACCTTTCTATCACTTTATCAATAGTTCTGCCACTCTGTCTTGTTGTTCTATCATTCTCTTTGAGACTACCTTTCTATCACTTTATCAATAGTTCTGCCACTCTGTCTTGCTGTTCTATCATTCTCTTTGAGACTACCTTTCTATCACTTTATCAATAGTTCTGCCACTCCATTGCTCTGTTGCTCCATCATTCCGTCGCTCTGTCATTTCATTGATTTATCTTGTGTTCTGCTGCTCTCTATATAACTCTATCTGTCACTTTGTTGTTCTGTCATTCCATCATTCGATCAAATGCTCTATCACTCTATTTTTTGTTCTTTGCTGCTTCAGTTATAATTTAATGTAGTGTTTTCACATTCATTTTTATACAAGCCGTACTGCCTGTCCATGTTGGCATCTAATTTATAGAGCATCTACAAATGAATTTACACCAGAATACTGTGGAGAATATGTGACGTTTCGCTTTAGAAACATTTGTTTGTTGTTGTTGCAATCACTTTTATTCTGAAACGTTGTGTATCCTCTACAGTATTCTAGGCGTGGCTCTGAGTATTCTTGTCTTTTTGGCAGTTTTTCTGCTGAGTAGTGGATAATAAAATATTTCTGTGCCTTGCAAATTTTTCTCTAAAGCAAAAATATTTAGTGTTAAAGTGTGACGTGCCTAAGCAAAAATTGCATGAAATAAACAGCCCAAAATTTGTGAAAAACAAGTTTTGGATTTTATTCCGCAAATACAATGCTGAGTGCTTGAACTAACTTCGATAAATATTTACATTAAATGACATTAGTGAATGTGAAAAACCATTTTGTAGTTTGCAATGAAGAACCCTTTTCTGCTATAAATCTTGATTTTAAGAGTGTATGACAAAATCAATATAAAGAACACACAATATATGTTAGATGCATACAGTTTGTGATCTTCAAAAGCATCCCGGACCCCTGACAGCAGATGCACAGAAACAAGTTTGGTGTTTTTCTTTCTCTGGTTGTTTTTTCTGCCTGGTTGCATGTGACTTGTTTTTGCAGGCGTCCTCGAGGGAAGCAGCCCCTTATTACTGCAATTACGATCTGTACACATTTCATTACGCTAATATGTGTGTGTGTGTGTGTGTGTGTCTGGGCCGCTGAGCATGTGTGAACACATCTCCCAGCTGGAACCCTTCCTCTGCGTACAGTTTAACCGTGCCGACGCATCAGACGAGCCATCAGTGCTAAATAACAGGTGGCGAGAGCAAGGCTTTACCCTCCCATCGCATTGAGAATCGCCCGTGCCATCACATACAGACCGATTGGCTTCTTCGTTTCTTTGTCTTTTGTATATCTCATTGCATTGTGGGAATCGTCCATTAGTGCTCCATTCACTGAAGAAATCCTCTCTGGGATCAAGAGCATTCGATTATTAGCTGCACTCGATGGCTTTATTTACGCCACTTCTTTTATTTGGAATTGCAGCCTGCTGTGTGTCTAATGAAATGCGACCTAAATATCCAAGTAAAAGGATTGTTAATGATCAAAGCGAACAAAACTGCAATAAAATATAATCACCTATGATGAGATTAAACAATAAATATGTCAAGTCTGGGAAACGAACGGGCCTCAAAACCCACAGGAAAGATAAATCGACTTCAGAATATCATTTGTTTGGAATGAGGAGCAAATGGAGCCGTTTGCGGAAACTTCTCAGTTTGGGAAGCTCTCAAATGAGTCTCAGATTCAGTTTAATTATTTATCACAGCTGATTCACATGCATTTTATATCTGTATAGATCTGTTCACACTCATAAACTATAGCAATGAATATTTTGGCTTCCACATGAATGAATAATGACATTCTGTTAATTGTTGTCTGTTGCTTTAAATGCTCAAGGTCTTTAAAGTCGATGGATTCTGATTGGCTACCAACGTTTTTTTGTTTATCAGCTAAAAAAAAAACTTCCATAGTCAACTCAGTTTTATGTTGTTATTTGTCCCTGGGACCTGTGAGTGAAGCATCATGGAAAAGTTGTGAAACAAGAACAAGATCTCCATTGAATTCAAATGAAGTATGACAGAGTTTGTGTGGAAACTTACCTCCATCTTTATACGTAAAATCACAGACTAGACCGTGAAACACTCACGTCACGAACAGAAGCACTCTGTAGCCTTCATTTCAAACCTCCTCAGAGTCTGTCTGAACGGAAATTAATTCTATTTCAAAAGTTTCACCTCAGACATTTCAATTAATATGTCGAGCACGAGGAGAGAGAGCGATCGTTTGAGTGGTCTGCTGCCTCCAAACTATCATAGTTTGTGATTTTAGAGAGTTTTTGGTCTAAAACCAAGCATGACCAGCTAACTCCTTATTTCATTTAATTTGTTCCTATTTCAGAAGTGGTGTGAATGATGATCGAAGTCATGGTTGAATTATCCACAAGTCAATTCACATTTATAATAACGCAGATTGTTTCAGCGCAGCTTTGTACTAATTAAACACTAAAATAATAGTTTTTATGTTTTAAAATCCATCAATTATTAAACAAGTTCAACGTAATGCTCTAAATAATTCAATTCAAGTCAGTTTAGTTCAATGTTGTTTCAGTTCATTGCAATAACAGTGTCAATGTTATGTGATTCTGATGTTGCACTAGTGTAATTTTTTAGCTTTCTGAGATACTCGAAACCACGATCAGCAATGCAGCGATTGGCTGGCGGCCAGACAACAACGTGATGACATCATACATTGACATCATACATACAAAACATTTTCTTAGAACGTTCAAGTACAAATGACATCATGAGGACGTTCCAAGAATGTGGATCTGAGAACTTTTTCTCTCAGCATTATGAGTACAGCTGGATCTTCTGTGTTCATTTCTGCCCCTCGTTTCTGTCCGCACATGACATTAGAGAAGACATTTTATCCGTCATTCCTTCTTCGAGCCTGAAACACACACTGGGAACTGTAGTGAAGCGTCAGTGGTGTTATTTGAGCAGAGGACACTGACTCGCTCTCACCTCAGCGATGTTGAGTGCAGCAATCGGCACAAATCCAGATGCTCCTCGGTGACCCATCTTTCCCAAGTCTCCGTATTGTTTGGCACGATGCGTTGTCATGGCAACAGCCAGACAAAAGAAGCACGGGAAAAAAATGCTTTCTACACTCGCAGTCATTTTTCTATCTAATGGAACTGATAAGTACAAGCAGGAGGTGAAAGCATTCTTGTGTTTTCCAGCAAATGGGCGTCTTTTGGCTCCGGGAGAAAATAGCACTTCACCATAGTGACTGCAGCGTGACTAAAGCCGCTAATTACAACACGTCACGGGTCGACTCAGGTGCCGCGAGGAAGAGGTGAAGTCGAACGGCGGAAAACAACATATTGCATTATGTTTTAATTATGCTAGATTATGATCCTTGAAGGATTATTCATCAGTCATCCAGGCAAGCTGTTGCTGTTCCGGTTTCCAGGCGACCATCCAGTTCTGGAAAATTTGGGCCAAACTCTTTATTTGAAATCATTGCACTACGGCTATTATAGATGTCAAAGCATCAAGAATGAGGATTCAGTCTTCCCAAAACCAGTTGGCATTTTTAGTGTGTTGTTATGCGATTGCTCGGTGGCTTCTGCCCAGCAAACAGAGAACATTCTCAAAGATTCTTCGCAAATGTTATAAAGAAACATTCTTTTAGTGTTAATTTAGTCATGTTCTCAAAACGTAGCACAAAAACATTCAACATGGAATGTTTTTCCGAAACATTTTATATGGAAATTTTCTTTATTATTTTTATAGTGTGACAAAAAAAAAATGTTGCAAGATGTATTTCAGTTCTGAGTTTAAATCTTGCAAATCGTGCATGTAAAAAAAAAGTCTAACTATGAAATATAAACCCAGAATTGCAAGATATAAAATCAGAGAGAGATTTACTATACTTTCTTGCAATTCTGTTTTTTGCCATTAAATTTTCTTTTTAAAATTTCTGAGAAAAAGTCAGATTTGTGTGATACGCATTGCAATAATTTAATTGATCTTTTTTATTATGTAAGATAAATAGCAAATATCATTATTATATTTAATTTGAATCACAAGATGCAATTCAAAGAAAGTCAGAATTATGAGGTATGAACTCCCAATTTTAAATTATTATAAAGTGGCTTTTTATAGAATGTCCAAACACCAAAAATGAAGGTCGTCATCCCGAAATCATCCTAATGAATCACATTTTTAGTGTATTGCTATTGAGTTTCTGAGTGGTTTCGGCTCAGCAAACAGAGAACATTCTCAGGATTTTCTGGCAAGGTTCTCTCAAAGTTACAAAATAACATTGATTAATATTAATAAATTGTTTGTTGGGTTGGCCTTTAATAACATTCTCAAAACACAAAAACATACATTGTTCATGTTTTCTTTTTTACATTAGTGTCAGCAAAAGCAGTTTTCCCATAATCTTTCATATCGTAACAGTAACATTAGCTAATGTTTTTGGAACATATTTCTGTTATGTTCAGTGTTGCTGATGTTGAGCAACATTTACAGCGATGCCCGACTCAGCAAACAGCACTTATAAAGAAAAATATGACAAAATATGGATCCAGCTGGAGAATAATTTAGAAAAGTGCTCTTTGACCTTGCCAAAGCGAATAACACAGAACTCATAAATGATACACGCCTTTTCTGATCACTATTTCTAATTAGACTCGTTCCCAAAAGAATGCATCCTATTTGTTTAAATGTGATCAATACCTTATTAAATGTTATATAGCATTCAGATATTGTGATGTAAAAAGATGCAGGAAAGCGTTAAATCTGGCCAGTCAGCATCCAAACATACTGTGCTCAAGGTTATCTGCGCATCCACGGGGAAATTGCATAAAATATTCAGGATCATTTGAGTTTGTCCCACAGAGAATAAAACTCACCTTCGTTATTTCTCTGCATTTTCCATCGCTCTAATATTTTGCAGACTTTCACACTATTTTCAGTTCATATTAAAAACGTCCCCTGCCGACACAGAGCCACGAGTCTGAGAGGAAAAAGGTCAAAGCAATTTATATTTGACACATGCGGTTTGATGGCCTTGTCATCGCCTCGGGCTTCACACACGCACGGATTCACAGGGATCCAAACACATGTGTTTCCTTGCATTCATTCGCCCCACAGAAGCAATCGGGGCCAACATGTGTGCACGGCTCCAGAGACGTCCTCAGATAGATGGCTTTCCAGCAAAGTGACCTGTAGCGGACGCGAGCGAGCCATCAATTGATGCACGCGTCCAAATGAAACGTTCTGACATGCTGGCGCGCTCATGAGGGCAGGCGTGAATAAAAACACACTCGGTGGAGGAGCTCTTAATGAGAAGAAGTGTCGAGGGCCCAAAACCAGTCAAGTCACCTTTATTTATACAGCGCTTTAACAATAATACTGTAACAGCTTTACAGTAATAAATGGGAAAACTGTGTTTCAGTAATTCAAAAGAACAATAGCAAACACTCAATTTTCAGCAATGTATTAACAGCAATAGACAACAATGCATTGTATGAGTCAAAATTATAAATTTTTCTTTTATGCCAAAAATCACAAGGATATTAAATAAAGATCATGTTCTTTGAAGAAATGTTGTAAATTTCCTACTGTAAATATATCAAAACTTAATTTTTGATTAGTAATATGCATTGCTAAGTATTCATTTGAACAACTAGGTCTCTTATACTAACTTGCTTTATTCTATCTTTCTTTATATTTATAATAATAATAATAAACCTAAGCTAACTGAGACTTGCTAACTTGTTATAGTACATGCATTTCATTCCTCTTTTTTCTTCATGACATTGCCATGTCTTCGTTTGTAATTCGCTTTGGATAAACGCATCTGCTAAATGAGCTAAACATAATATAAGTTTAACTGTTTAACTTTATTTTTTCAGATTGTCAAATAGTTGTATCTCAGCCAAATATTGTCCATGCATCAAAGGAAAGCTTTCAGATGATGTTTAAATCTCGATTTAAAAAATGTGACCCTTATGTCGCATTTATGAAGCGTAGTGGCACTCGATTGCCTTCCTGAATAACCATCATGGCAATTTCACAGTGATTTCAGAATAAAGCGCTCACAAGCACGGACGTGTAACCTTGATAGTGCTGTATCATGAAGGAGATGTCTGTGGACACGTTGCTTTCGCATCTCCCCGTGGGTCTGTGGTGTTACTGGAGTGGAAGTGGCATTTGTGCCGGGCCTGTGGGGACAGAAATGCAAGAGCTTCTCCACGCTGCTGCTGGTTAGAAAGACACGGGAAAATAGCCTTCCTTTCTGCTCGAAATGATTTATAATCAACACTTCTGTCCAAACACAGACGTCTGAAATATGGGCACCAATAAATCACGACCCGCTACAAATATATATGTAGAATGTACGACTGAATGCAACCTGAATATAAGAAACGGAACCATTTATATTATATTTACAAAATGTTCGGTCATTACAACATGTCATGAGTTATATAAAAAGTGATATATCTTTGAAAGTATCCTTAAAAATGTATAAATAAATAAATAATGTAGAGAGAGAAATGAAGGCTATAACATGTTATAAGCAGTTATTGTGAACAATTTGTGATTTTTAAGTTGATTTTTTTGCTACTAGAAGTTATGAATGGCTGGTTAATTAAAAATTGGGTAGTCAAATTGTCTGGAGAGTGGAAAAGTTAAATTCAAGCCCTGCTAATATCATATGTATTTTCCGCACTTTCAATATTGAAATTGCTTGTGAATGTGCTCTCGCTAGCAATGTAACGATATTATCGTTATCGCGATATCGCGATTACAAAACCGTCTCGATATTATCGTGATCACATGATGATATGAAACAATAGGTCTTCCGGGCAAAAAGTGTATTTAAGAAAAATATATATTTGGCACATCGTCTGTCAAACGAACTCAAACCGAAAGCACAATATGCGCAATCCCTTCATCAAGTCTGTTTTCGCGGCGTGTTTTAAAGTGGAGATCTCACCTCGTTCATACGATCAGTTCGTGATCCGGTGTTTTCTGTCTCTGAATGGCTTCGTTCACATTAAATGAACGCAGTGAACTCATTTATTTCATGTGCTGGGAGTTTAGCATGCGTTTGGGAACACGACAGACACCAGTTATGCTTTATTTCTCGCTGTAGATGATAACAGCATTTCACTAGAGTTGTAGTGTGTGTGTTTTTGTAAAGCCTGTTTTCACTGAAGCTGGAGATTCCTTCAAAATAAAAGTTTTAGAGTCCAGAATGAATTGCTGACAGCTAGCGGTTTAAATGCAGTACAGATTCAAAATATCGCTTTCAAGTGTAGAAATTAGGAAATAAGTATTGTAATTTATAAATTTTATTCTGACTTGAGTTTAACGTGGGTTTGAGCTCTCAAAGTGCATTAGATAGAAGAATTTAACTTTAAAATATACAAAATTTATATTTTTCCCAATTCTTCATTTGTCTTTTTTAAATATCGCAATAAATATTGTATCGTGGACTTCATATCGAAATAATATCATCCCGTGAGATTCTGACAGCATTACATCTTTTCCTTTTTTTCATCTTATTTCTTTTTAATTAACTTAAAGAATTTGAAAACTGTGTAATTAAAAATAAAAGGACAGTGATATTGACCTAGTTTGCAAGACCCCTCTAATAACACACAAAACTTACGCTTTATACATTAATAAAATAACACGTTGTAGAGAACCTATGTATTAAATCATATTGTTTTATTTGTAGATTATATTTAATAGATAACACTTTCATGAAAACATTTGCCATTTTTGTTTAATTTCATGCCAAGCTGCGACTAAATCGAGCGATTCGAATCAATGAATCGATTCGCAAATGGTTCATTTGATTCAGAGTTGCACAAAGCTTCGTTTGGCTCATGTTGGTTTGTTTTGACCATCAGAGAAAGCAGGCCTGGTAACTTTCCACTAAGTAAAGTCAAGTAGCTTAATAAACGTTAATTTATTCATCCTCATTAATCAGCCGTGTCCTTTTAACAGTAGGTTTTGTTAATTCAGCAGCTAATTAGTAATGTCTTTATTTCAGTAGTCAGGTCTACTGGGTGAACGTCAGGAATGTAATTAATATTCAAGAGCAAAGCTTCACCTTGAGAAGGACATTTAAATTACAGTATACAGCCTGCCGTTGTAAATATGAAGTATGTGCTGAATAACATTCATGTTAATGACTAATAAGAATTATTAGACAGTGTTTTGAATATATATATTGTTGGATGGAGGGCCGCTGTTGTTTAATATCTGTTCAGATTGTTGTTGAAGCTTACATACGTGTACACAGATGAGCTAATTATAAGAGCATGGTTTCTAGCGATCATATTTGAGATATACTCATTTATGGGATGCAGTTGTGTGGTTTGTTTTGGGTTGATGGAAACGGTAGTTAGTTTTCAGAAACATCCCAATAGAATGAATATGTTGATGTTGCATGAAGATCTGGAGTTCATAAAATCTGCTGTTTACTTCCGGAGAATGAAGAAAAAACCTGTGTTTGTTTCTGAAATTCAGCATTTAGAGTTTAAGAAGAAAGTTTCTAAGAAAAGCACTTCAGAAGTGAGTTCAGGATGACTTTATACTCCATTTACTGTATATAGAAGAGCTGTAGGTTTTCGAATGGCACATTTAGCTTGATAACAGTGTTTCTGACTGAATGCAAGAAATTGACTTTTATTTTTTTCTCTCTCTCCGTCCTCTGTCTGTGTGAACGAGGTCATTTCCTGCTGCTGAGAGCAACTCGGTCATGAAATATGAACTAAAACAGCAGCCAGACATATTATAGCTCAAGACATGCCGGATGTCTAATGTTTCTGGGGAATCACAACATTACAAACTTTGATTGGAGCAAAAAGTATTTGAAAATCTGACAAATGTGCAATAATGTGAATTTAGGAGTAGTTTAGAAACACTCAAACATTCGCAAGATCAGGATGAGTTTGTGTCTTTATCAGGTTTGTAGAAATGTAGCATTGCATCAGTGTCTCATCATCAATGGATGCTCTGCAGTGAATGGGTGCCGTCAGAACGAGAGTCTGATAAAAACATCACAATAATCCACAGCACTTCAGTCCATCAGTGAACATCTGGAGAAGACAAAACCTGAAACACATCCAGCATTAAGATGATTTTAACTCAAACACATAGAGTCTATAATCCAGAATAACACTTTCTCCAGTGAAAAAGTGTTCTGGTCTGAATCAGGAGAGAAATCTGCACAGATCAAGCAGCGTTTAAACAGATCTAAACTAATCTGTGAGAGACAACAGCTGATGCACTTCTTCACTGGAGGAAGTGTTATTATGTGATGTTTTTATCAGACTCTCATTCTGACGGCACCCATTCTACATTTCTACAAACTTGTTGAAGAAGCAAACTCATCCCGATCTTGGCACACTTTCAGCAGATCTTGTTTGTGTGAACTCTTAGTGTGTTTGTTCTGATGAACTGCGGCTGAATCACACAGTTAATAGACAAACAGTCTGAATCTAGTCATGCAAGCCAGTGTAAAGCATATGCCATCCATCAGCCTCTCCTGGAGTAAGATGAGGGCGAGACTCTATTAAACTCTGCGGCGCGCAGCGGCCCGGAGACGAGGAGATGAGTAAAATCCCTCCGGGGAGAGAAGCGTGAACGTCCAGAGAGAAAGCGGCACCTGTTTCTGCTTTAATAACTGTGAGCTGTGATGCACCGTCAGAGCTCACGTTCCTCCGCATGTAAACAGATAGATGTTCTCACCTGACACTGTGTCTTCAGAAGGACAGGCGTCTGTTTACCGCAGTAATACAGAGAGACTTCATGGAGCGCTCAGGGATGCTTGGCTTCTCCTCAGTCCGTTTTCACACGAGTTATCAGCCTTTTTGACTTCTATTGTTAAAGACAATATTTTAAAGATGTTTCTGATATGTCTTCTGTAATCTTAAAGGTACTCATTTCACACATTTTTATTTACAGAAACCAGGAGTGTCAATATAGTCAAATGATTTATTAAAATAATTATGAGTAATTGGAATAATACCGTAATTTTAGACAAAAAAAAAATAAAAAAAAAAAAAAAAATATATATATATATATATATATATATATATATATATATATATATATATATATATATATATATATCTTCAGGTTTAAATGTTTTTTGACCAATCAGTAAATTTTTTAGTCATGTTATTTTTAGTGTTAGTATTATTTTACTATTTTTACATTTTACTATTAAAATCTTTTTAAAGATGATTTTCTATAACTTTTTAAGGTTCGATTCATTTAAAAAAAAAATCTTAACTTAATTTGTTTTATATTTACTTCCATAACTTCAAAATATTGTATTAATTTGCATGATTTTAAAGATTTATTATTTTCCATATTTTTTAAGAGTCTATCAATATCTACTTTTTTTTAAAAAAAGGTTCTATACATTTGCTTGATTTTTTTAAGATTTTATACATTTTTAAGAATTTTATTAATTTACATTTAGACATTTAGCAGATACTTTTATACAAAGTGACAATGGAAACAATCAAATTCAACAAAAGCGGAATGATATGCAAAATATTTTATCGATTTCAATAACTTTTTAGGATTGTTAAATTCTATAATTTTTTTAAAAGATTGTATTAAATAATTTTTATAGCTTTTTAAAGATTCTAATTATATTTGAATGTCTTTTTGTGGTGATTTCTATATATTTTTTATTACTTTATAAGATTTTAATTAATAATTTTTAGAACTTTTTGAAGATTTCATTAGTTTCCATGACTGGAAATCACACTTTTAATATTCTCTCATCTAGCTTTTCAATGACCACCACACCCTAGTTCATCAACAGAAATGAAATGAATTTTCACAGCTTGTTCTGTCTTATTTTGAAGTCATCTGGAGGCCCTTGGTGGACTCCTGGTGGTAGCAGTTCAGTTGATCTGATTGTGGGTGAGTTTGTTGAAAATGTTGGAGTTCATACGGAGGTCTTAATTACAGACTGTGATCTTGGCAGTCAGGTTGATCCACCATTAATCACGCTCATCTGTGGTGGATTCAGATGGTGCTGCTTTATATAGACTCAGATCTGTCTGATTTCTGAAAGTCACGAGGGCAGTCTAGACTCGTTTGTGTCTGATCCAGCTTTGTCCTTGTAATTTTAACACAAATGATCCCTGAGTTGGTCTGAAATGCCACAGCGAGGGACACAGATGACCATTAACCTTTAGATCCATGAAAACAACATGCGTCATGAGTGTGTCTGTGATCTTATGGATGTGTATGATATAATAATGATGTCTGAGATGATGTTAGATGTTGGGTTGTTAAATAAATGATGCTACCAGCTCTTCTAGCTCTTCTAGAGTTTTGTAAATCTGAGATCTGCTTCAGATGTAAACGAGTGCTTATGTTGAGTTGACATGAAGCTGATTGACTTGTTTGCTGTGTTTGCTGTGTTTCAGACGGGTCAAAACGCCGCACCTCTGGTGATGATACGAGCTAGATTGTGTATTAAACATCATAATTATCCCTCAGCAGCTCATTAAGTGTAAACTCTGCTCTCCGGGGATCACAAAACAGCCTTTAGTTATAGAAACGCTGGCAAACGAAGATTCGTCTGGCTCTTCTCATCACCACAGAAACAAGCCTCAGACCGCTCATTATTCATCTCGCCGTGACAACATTAATGGAGTGCAATGGTCCGATCCATTCGTCCCCTTGGCTCCGCCCCCTGGAGGCCCTTGACGAGCTCCTGTCAATCTGTGGTGGGCGGAGCCTCGCTTCATTACTGACAGTCAACATTTACTCCATCTATTCAGCTGTCGTGAATTTAGATGGAGCTTTCAGACACAAATCATCCGTCTGTCACTGAAACCAAACTGTGTTTGACCGCATCTGGAGTATATGAATATATTAATCGATAAATATTGATTTCATGCTTTTTATTTTAATAACTAGACATGCATGTCCAGACAAAACAATGTTAGTGTTTGTGTTTGAATGGCTTTGTCAATCTTTGCAATGAGGGTCAGATCTCATAACTCATCCAACTTGTAGAAAAATTTACCTTTTTGGGGCTATTAACATTTTTAATGTTAGATTTTATTTTAAAATATGAATATGACAATTTCTTATTGTATTTAATATTAAATTACAATAATTAACTTTGTATATTAATCTAATATTCATCATATTAGAATAGATCTATTTATGAAATATTCATTTTATGCATTTAACTTTACTCATCTATAAAAGCAGTTTGGATGTATTCTGAATGGTTTTATTAATAAATAAATTTTATTCTTATATAAATTTCACATGGACATTTTTAAAAAGACTATTGAGAAAATTGTTTATTTTATTTTATTTTTAATTATTTTTTTATTTCATTTAAAAAATATGGAAAATATTGTTAAATTAATTCATTATGTATAATTTTCTTTATTTAAAAGAGTAAGAGTTTCAGTGTTGTTATGAATATTATATTATATTAAAACTTTTCATTTTTTCATTTTCAAGAATCAAACATAAAATTCCAGGTTTGCTGTGCTTCTTTGTAAGGCTGCACAATTTTGTGATTAAATATAAGTATAGCTGGATAATAATAATAATAATAATAATAATAATAATAATAATAATAGTAACTTTATTCAGAAATTTCAAACAAAGAAAAATTAAAAAAAAAAAAAATATATATATATATATTTTAAAATTTGTAATTCTATACATGAGAAATATTACTAAATTGTTATGTATAATTTACTAACGCTTTACTGGTGTCATAGTTTTTTTTATAGATTCTTTCTTCTCTTAGGCTGATGATACATGGGGCAACTTTTGAGCAATTTTTTATAAATAAATAAGCAAAGAAAGAAAGTCTGTGTGTTAAACCCTGTCAGCTCAATTAAATGCAGCAGTTTAATACTTAATAATAATAATGTTAGCAGAATATTAATGCAGAGCTGCCACACAAACACTGTAGATATGCATTTTTATTTAATTCAGTTTGGAATTGAATTTGCATATTTTAATTTTTTGTTCTGGAAGCATGATGAATGTCTGTGAAACTCCTGGTAAGATATCTCAGATCAGAGTTTGTGTGCTGAAGTGTGTGTTTGTGAAGACCAGATCAGATGTGTTCGGAGTGTTTAAACACCGGCTCTGGAGTGTGTTTGCACGTCTGATGGCTTTAGGGAGTACATTAACAGAAGAGCCCCATCTGGGCGGCCCCGTTCCACTCAATGGCCCCGTTTCATTATCTCTCCATGTTCCTTGTGACCTGCAGAAAAATGACAACTGATTTACCTCAAGATCAATTTGTATGTAAATCAGAAAAGGACGAGAGCGCTGCAGTGGCTTAGCGCCGCTCATTTGCAGCTGTGCGACTGTCAGATTGCGTCCGTCCACAAGGGGTTAATAGAGCTGATTTAGGTAATGTGACCCTCCAAAGAGACGGGCCTGTTCTGACCCGCTGCGCTGCGTCACGCCGAATCAAGTCAACACTGTGGATTCTGCTGCATGTGTGGAAAATATACACTTCTCATTCTTGAGATGCACAATTTGGAGAAAATACTACCGTATTTTCCGGACTATAAGTCGCACTTTTTTTCATAGTTTGGCTGGTCCAGCAACTTTTAGTCAGGTGCGACTTATTTATTAAAATGAATTTGACATGAATCGAGAGAAATGAACCAAGAGAAAACATTACCGTCTACAGCCGCCAGAGGGCGCTCTATGCTGCCAGAGGTGCTACTCAGTTCTCCTGTAGTCTATAATGAACAGCATAGAGCGCCCTCTCGTGGCTGTAGACGGTAATGTTTTCTCTTGGTTCTTGGTTCTAAATAAATGTGACTTACAGTCTGAAAAATACGGTACTTGTGATTTTTCTTGACATGTTCTGTAGTTTAGAGGGCTGCACAGTTTGGCAAAAAATGTTGATTATATATTAGCATGGTTATATAATAATAATAATAATAATACAAGAAGAAGAATAGTAGGAGTAGTAGTGTTACTAGATAAATGTATAAAATTAAATAAAAACAAAATATGAAGTATTATTGTAATATTTAACTGTAAAAATAAAAATCACGTATTAAAAAAAATAAATAAATAAATATATATATATATATATATATATATATATATATATTTAAATTGTGGATTACAGTACTATTATCTTAGATTTCAAATGTTAAAAATAATTTGTTTAGCCAACAGTTTGGCCAAAATGTTGTGATATTATACCAACTCGGCTAGAAAGTTAATAATTAAAATACTACTACTAATAATTAATTAACTTCTTTAATTTAAAACATGAAACATTTTATTCGAGGTATTGTGTGGTTGTTTGTAGGGCTGCACAATTTGGGAACAACTTTGTGTAATAATAATTGTTATTATGATTATTATCATTATTACTAAATAATTGTACTGAATAAAAACAAGGTAATAGTAATGCACAATTTGGCTAATAATATATAATATAATATATTTGTAAAATAAATTTAGTACTATTATTATTACTAAAAACAACTAAATTACTAAATAAAACATTCACGTAAAATGCCAATACTGTTTTTATTACTATTTATATGTTCTGTCCTTATTTCTGTCAACTTTTATTTTTGCATCAAAAAACAAAATTTTGAAATAATAAGCTACTTTGTGTCCTGTTTTTAACAGGTAGTGCTGTAAAATTATTGGGCGGGGCTAAACAGGCAGTGCTGTAGAATCATTGGGGCGGGGTTAAACAGGCTGTGCTGTAGAATCATTGGGCGGGGCAAAACAGGCAGTGCTGTAGAATCATTGGGGCGGGGTTAAACAGGCTGTGCTGTAGAATCATTGGGCGGGGCCAAACAGGCAGTGTTGTAGAATCATTGGGCGCGGCCAAACAGGCAGTGCTGTAGAATCATTGGGCGGGGCCAAACAGGCAGTGTTGTAGAATCATTGGGCGGGGCCAAACAGGCAGTGTTGTAGAATCATTGGGCGCGGCCAAACAGGCAGTGCTGTAGAATCATTGGGCGGGGCAAAACAGGCAGTGCTGTAGAATCATTGGGTGGGGCAAAACAGGCAGTGCTGTAGAATCATTGGGCGGGGCAAAACAGGCAGTGCTGTAGAATCATTGGGCGGGGCCAAACAGGCAGTGTTGTAGAATCATTGGGCGGGGCCAAACAGGCAGTGTTGTAGAATCATTGGGCGGGGCAAAACAGGCAGTGCTGTAGAATCATTGGGCGGGGCCAAACAGGCTGTGCTGTAGAATCATTGGGCGGGGCCAAACAGGCAGTGTTGTAGAATCATTGGGCGGGGCAAAACAGGCAGTGCTGTAGAATCATTGGGTGGGGCAAAACAGGCAGTGCTGTAGAATCATTGGGCGGGGCAAAACAGGCAGTGTTGTAGAATCATTGGGCGGGGCCAAACAGGCAGTGTTGTAGAATCATTGGGCGGGGCCAAACAGGCAGTGTTGTAGAATCATTGGGCGGGGCAAAACAGGCAGTGCTGTAGAATCATTGGGCGGGGCCAAACAGGCAGTGTTGTAGAATCATTGGGCGGGGCCAAACAGGCAGTGTTGTAGAATCATTGGGCGGGGCAAAACAGGCAGTGCTGTAGAATCATTGGGCGGGGCAAAACAGGCAGTGCTGTAGAATCATTGGGCGGGGCCAAACAGGCAGTGTTGTAGAATCATTGGGCGGGGCAAAACAGGCAGTGCTGTAGAATCATTGGGCGGGGCCAAACAGGCAGTGTTGTAGAATCATTGGGCGGGGCCAAACAGGCAGTGTTGTAGAATCATTGGGCGGGGCCAAACAGGCAGTGTTGTAGAATCATTGGGCGGGGCAAAACAGGCAGTGCTGTAGAATCATTGGGCGGGGCAAAACAGGCAGTGCTGTAGAATCATTGGGCGGGGCCAAACAGGCAGTGTTGTAGAATCATTGGGCGGGGCCAAACAGGCAGTGTTGTAGAATCATTGGGCGGGGCAAAACAGGCAGTGCTGTAGAATCATTGGGCGGGGCAAAACAGGCAGTGCTGTAGAATCATTGGGCGGGGCAAAACAGGCAGTGCTGTAGAATCATTGGGCGGGGCAAAACAGGCAGTGCTGTAGAATCATTGGGCGGGGCTAAACAGGCAGTGCTGTAGAATCATTGGGCGGGGCCAAACAGGCAGTGCTGTAGAATCATTGGGCGGGGCCAAACAGGCAGTGCTGTAGAATCATTGGGCGGGGCCAAACAGACAGTGTTGTAGAATCATTGGGCGGGGCCAAACAGACAGTGTTGTAGAATCATTGGGCGGGGCCAAACAGGCAGTGTTGTAGAATCATTGGGCGGGGCCAAACAGGCTGTGCTGTAGAATCATTGGGCGGGGCCAAACAGGCAGTGTTGTAGACCATTTACATCTCCACTAATCCACAAATTACTTAAGTTAATTGGTTTATAAACATGCCTTACATTCCCTCTGAAGTGAAATAAACCAATATCCCGAGTTATTCAGTCACTCCTTACAGTACATTGAGTGAACTGCTAAAGAGAACGGATGATGGGATGTGCTCGAGGAGAGCAGCTGGACTGGGTCTCGTGCGGCTGGCATCACAGTATGTTAAGAGACGTGACATTTCAGTAACACACTTGAGGCATTCGGCCAATCACAACACACTGGATAGCAAGCCAATCAGAGCTCACCTTGCTTTTTCAGAACGATGAGCCTTGTAAAATCGACACGTTTCAGAAGGCGGGGCATAGAGGACAAACAATAATGAACGTCATCTGGAAAATAATGTGTTTTTTGAACCTTAAACCGCATAAACAGTGCATCACACCAAATAATGTTCTTTTTAGCAACATCATATGACCCTTTTAAAGTAAATCCTAGCATTTGTGATTTGATAATTGTATTATGTTTTCAGATTTAAAGTATGTTGATTAATCAGACAGCTCTGGTTTTGATTCTCCTCTGCAGTACTGTCTGCTGTTTATTTTTCGGGACTCGTTACAGTCTCAGTAAACGTTGAGGATGGCTGCTATCGCGCAGCAGCATCTGACGGCTGGTTTGCACCCCTGCCGTGTTTGGGGCGTCCGACGGCCAGTGAAATGACCTTTATCTGGGCTGATAAACGGCTGCTCTGGTGCCAGCTCCGTTCGCTTTGATTCTGGCTCTGGCTTGGGCTTCCTGATCTTGTTGTGGCTGGGATCTCGCTGCGAGGAGGCAGACTCGTGGAGGAGCACAGATGTTCAACCGCACACTGATCTCAGAGACACCAAACTAGATCATCTCACCTCATGGGTTTGTGGATTTGTGTTGCATCAGACATGATTTTGGAGCTTATAATCATGATACGACATACAGAATATGCTTATGCCAGATTAAAATAAAATTCTTTTGAAAATATTTCCCTATTTATTCATTTGTATGCAAATAAAATCGCGTATATTAATTCATCATAATATACATTTTAATAATTTTTATTTACATTAATAATGGTTAAAACAGAGACCAGAAATAAATATCATTCTGAAAATAACAGAAAATATTGTATTGTCTATACTGATTCAATAATTATGTTCAGTATCTCAGAATTGTACTTTTGTTTAAATTTCAGTGTTTTAAAATTATTAGAAAGGAGATCAGAAAGCTGCATTAAAAAAAAAAACATTTTAATTGTACTGCTAATATTGTATTATTATGATATATACTTTATAATATATATTTTTTAATTCAATAATGGCTAAGATCAGACCACAACCAGGAGAGGGAAAAATAAATCTAAAAATATTTTTTCATTCATACACATATATGCATATTTTAAAAAAACAAGCTAATTTTGATAATATAAATTAATAAGGTTATGTCATTAATATTATATTTCACAATATTAATATATTAATATTTTAGAATATTGCATTTTAATATTTTAGTACAGTATACTGTACTTTTTTGTTTAATCATATTCATTTAAATTAATAATGCTTAAAGACAAACTGTGATTATAAATTATTAGACAGGAGACATTAGACTAGAAATGAATTAAATGTAATGATTAGGCATTATAGCTAATGGAAATAAACAAACACAATAAATTAAATAAATAAACTAAAACAAATAATGGATATAAGAAATTATTATTAATAATTTGTAATAATGTTATTAATTATATTATGAATATTATATATACCACTTTATTATTTTACCATAGATGCCATAGAATAACCTTTTTTGTCTAAATGGTTCCATTAAGATATTTTCACTACTAAAATCATTAGTATTATTAATAAATATGAAAACTACATTTATATAAATACAATTATATATATATATATATATATATATATATATATATATATATATATATATATATATATATAATATATACAATTATTTTATTTTATTTTTTTTTATTTTTTTTTGTGATGGTGATCTAGTCTATTGGACCCAAGTCAGCTTGAGATGAAGATGGATGTTTTGTTTTATTATGTATGATTTATCGGTTTGAGTTCGGTTGTCTCTGGTTGAGTTCAGGGTCGAAGGTCGTTTCTCTGAAATCTTTATCAGATTAATTCTTTCTGATGAATTCTTTGCAGTTTGATTCTTATTGTACATCTTACTTCAGTCCGGCCGATCGATCCTCTCAATTAAATGAGTTCGGATCTTTCAGAGCCGTGGACACAGCTTCTCACTGATATCAGAAGAACAGGAAGTGACAGGCAGACAGGAAACACATCCATCACTTCCTCTGCTCTCTGAACAAACCTGATGGACAGATGAATCAAATCAAACCAGACCGGCTCCGTGTTTCAGAAAAACATTTATTCACTCACTTTTCATTGAATCATGTTAAATGTACACAGAGACGAGTGTGTTAATAATTCATGCTGACAGCAGAAGACCAGACAAGCTTTTTTGTTGATAAAAATGATTTATTTCTCTCTTGCTTATGGCTGTTATTCTTGAAAACAGGACGGAAAAGATGTTTTTTGCAGAATAACTATCTAAAGAGTGTTTGATTGTGAAACTCAAGCTGAAGTCTCGTTTGCTCAGATGATTGACAGCTGACGCTTCGTCAATATCCCTCTCTGTACATCAGCAGCGGAGGGGATTTCAGCTTATCAATGATTAATATGTCATTAAACGGGAATCCCTCGTGATCCCACGCCGCTGTTGTCTCATTTTCATCAGCTAAATGTTTCATATCTCAGTCAATAATACGAGCAGGAATTAAAGAGTCCATTTTCATGTAGTTTACGTTTATGATAGTCTATTGAGAATTTGTTTTGAAGTAACCCAGAGAATGCTATTGTTTAGAAATATCAATGAAATATCAACGGCGTTAGTCTCAGGATAATATTAAGCAGACAGCTTTTAGTTTTAGTTCTGTTTACACTCGCTGCATGATAACTATTGAGGTTAAATCAAGGTACATTTACTTCAGAAGCAAAATGACATTTATCAAAATTGAGTGAGTAATTTATTTGTTCATTCGTTCATTAATTCATTCTTAAAGCAAGAAAAATCAGTGGGGTTGAAATTAATTAATTTCTGACCCCGCTGACAGATATTGTTTTCTGTTTTAATATAAACTCTGTTAATTTTGATAAGTAATAAAATAAAATAAAAACGCAATATCTGATGTTATTTTGCTTCTCAAGTAAATGTATCTTTATTTGTACTAGAAAACTAGACTAAAATTTACATCGAGTCATTTAGCAGTATACAAAGAAATACAAATATGAAGATTTTAATTTTTTTATTTTGGTGTACCTACACTTTAAATAAGGATTTACTGAAACCGTTAAATGCAGATTTACTTAGGAAGCATATGTACTTTTCTAAAATAATAATAATAATTATTATAAAATCTTAAAACGTCATGCTAAAAATAAGAAAAACATCAGAAAAATAAGACAATTTTTTTTCAGATTTTCAGAAAGTAGAACTTAGTGTCCCAAGTCATTTTTCTTCTGAATGTTTAGATAACTGTACTGGAAACCAGTGTAGTGTCTTTGTGAATATGAAAACATTTTTGACATTGATATCTCTTCTGAAACTCTTAATGAAGCAAGTGTTGTTTTGTTTTTTTGCTGGAGAAACATATGAGAAGCAAATTAAATTTGATTACTGTCTCCAGGGAAAAACTGCGATATTGAAGAGATCTCATTTGTGATTTCTGTTAATGTATGTACACTGCCTGCAAACACAACAGACATTGTGCCATCCGCACATCCACATTCTGTCATCACACACACACACACACACACACACACACACAGTGAAACACACGCGGGCTGCCACAAAATATGACCGTGTGACTGCTGAGGGAAATTGCCTCCATTAATCATGTCACAGCCAGTTTAATTTTATCTGCAAAGCTAAACACACTAAACAGCCATCAGCCAATCACAGGCTGGCGTTCCAGAGCCAGAGGAACCAGGAAGAGATCGGATCTATACGTCTGACATGAACACAGCACTTTCACAATAACCCAGCGGCATCACTGTCATTTCTCAGGTTTTCTCGAGCCTCCATCCTCTCAGATGTTTCTCCTGAGTTTCAGAAGAGATCTTAAACATGAGCACAAACGTAGCACAGGTATATTTGTAGCAATAGACAACAATACATTGTATGGGTCAAAATTCAACATTTTTCTTTTTTGCCAAAAATCATTAGGATATTAAGTAAAGATTATATGAAGATATTTAGTAAATTTTCTACCTTAAATACATCAAACTTAATTTTTGATTAGTGATATTAATAAAACTTCCAAAAATAAAAAGTAATTTAATAAATCTGCAATAATATATCCCTATTTGTCTCCTCAGAGGTGGAAGTGCATCATCTTAGCGATAACGGTCTCTCGTGCATTAGCTGTGATGTCTATATACAGAAACAAGTGATTATGTGTTTCTCATCATCAGCATTATGTCAATCTATCAAACACATAAGCATTAACGTCTCATAAAAGCTCTTTCATTCACTGTAAATGCCTGCAAATGAGCTTTAATGCAAAAGAACAACACAAATCCTCATTGGCCTTTATTTTTTGACGGCTGAAAACGCTAAAGTGTTTCCCTCAATTAAGTTCCCATCTCTAGTCAGCTTTCATCTGGAAGTCAGCTGTATTATAAGCGATGTAAATGGTGAAGCGTGACTCACTCTATGGGCTATAAGACTGTGAAATTATATCAGGTTTAGTGTGATTTTTATTGGCTCCTAAACAGATGGAAGGCAGATCGTAATAGTGCTACCTGAGCGACTCCTTGCATTGGTTTTTCCATTGAGTCCAGCATCAGATGGCATCCAATGCTCCATCAAACATCCCAACAATCACATTATGCAATCTATAGTCCTATAAGCGGATTCAGCATCATATAGGCACCAAGTGATTGCCTTGAGATCCATTAACCCCCCATGCACTTTTATTTCTTCCCAGCATTTCAGAGGATGTTGGGTTTAACGACTCTGAAGTGTGTGCGCCGTCTCACAACCCGCCGAAGGAGGAAAGAAGAATGCTAATGATCTGTTACGTATTTCTTTCTTTCATAAATTACTCCATTAGGATCTCCATAATGTGCTGCAGAAGGCAGCTAACAGCTGTTAGCCTCCGATGAGCTTATCTGCTGTTGTTCTAGATCTGTGTATCTGTCACTCTGTCCATCGCTCTGTCTATCTGTCACTCTTGTCCGTTGCTCTGTCTGTCCCTCTCTCTGTCTGTCTGTCCCTCTGTCTGTCGCTCTGTCTGTCTGTCTTTCACTCTATCTGTCGCTCTGTCTGTCTGTCTGTCACTCTATCTGTCGCTCTGTCTGTCTGTCTGTCACTCTATCTGTCTCTCTCTGTCTGTCTGTCCGTCTGTCTGTCGCTCTGTCTGTCTGTCTGTCACTCTATCTGTCTCTGTCTGTCACTCTTGTCCGTCGTTCTGTCTGTCCCTCTCTCTGTCTGTCTGTCCCTCTGTCTGTCGCTCTGTCTGTCTGTCTGTCACTCTATCTGTCTCTGTCTGTCTGTCCGTTGCTCTGTCTGTCTGTCACTCTTGTCCGTTGCTCTGTCTGTCCCTCTCTCTGTCTGTCTGTCCCTCTGTCTGTCGCTCTGTCTGTCTGTCTGTCTGTCACTCTATCTGTGTCTCTCTGTCTGTCTGTCCCTCTGTCTGTCGCTCTGTCTGTCTGTCTGTCACTCTATCTGTCTCTGTCTGTCACTCTTGTCCGTCGTTCTGTCTGTCCCTCTCTCTGTCTGTCTGTCCCTCTGTCTGTCGCTCTGTCTGTCTGTCGCTCTGTCTGTCTGTCGCTCTGTCTGTCACTCTATCTGTCTCTGTCTGTCTGTCCGTCGCTCTGTCTGTCTGTCACTCTGTCCGTCGCTCTGTCTGTCCCTCTTTCTGTCTGTCTGTCCCTCTGTCTGTCGCTCTGTCTGTCTGTCTGTCATTCTATCTGTCTCTGTCTGTCACTCTGTCCGTCGCTCTGTCTGTCTGTCACTCTTGTCCGTCGTTCTGTCTGTCCCTCTCTCTGTCTATCTGTCCCTCTGTCTGTCGCTCTGTCTGTCTGTCACTCTATCTGTGTCTCTCTGTCTGTCTGTCCCTCTGTCTGTCGCTCTGTCTGTCTGTCTGTCACTCTATCTGTCTCTGTCTGTCACTCTTGTCCGTCGTTCTGTCTGTCCCTCTCTCTGTCTGTCTGTCCCTCTGTCTGTCCCTCTGTCTGTCTGTCTGTCTGTCTGTCACTCTATCTGTCTCTGTCTGTCTGTCCGTTGCTCTGTCTGTCTGTCACTCTTGTCCATAGTTCTGTCACTCTGACTGTCCCTCTCTCTGTCTTTCTGTTACTCTGTCTGTCTGTCGCTCTGTCGGTCACTCTGTCGCTCTGTCTGTGTATCTCTCTGTCTGTCTGTCACTCTTTCTTTTCCTCTGTCTGTCGCTCTGTCTGTCTGTCACTCTGTCTGTCACTCTGTCTGTCTGTCCATCGCTCTCTCTGTCACTCTGTCTGTCACTCTGTCTGTCTGTCCATCGCTCTCTCTGTCACTCTGTCTGTCTGTTGGTCTGATTACTCCCCAAATTAATTTTTTTTTGTATTTTTTATGGTAACACAAATCCACACCTTCTATACATGTTGGCATCTGATTTGTAGAGCATCTATCAAGTGTCATATATATTTACACCAGAATACTGTGTAGGGTACTCAACTTTTCAACAGAAACAAAACATTGCAATTGAAAGGAAGTGTTTGTGTAATAAGTGTATTCATTTAGCTTTACTGAGAATGGATGATTATATGGCTAGTTGCATTTTGTATCTGCATTAGCATTGTTTTGTAAATCTGGCTCGTAATTACTCAGACGAGGGCAAAATCATTTAAACAGATTATAATAATAGAATGTTCAGTGATTAATTTTGATGTCGTATATCATAGCAGCAGAACAAATGCTTTCCCATCGTCCGTGACAGATCGAGCATGTCGTCCAATTGTTGGGAGTGCTCTGATAAAACAGCGTTTGTTAATCTGTCTGTCTGAGAGGACGGCTACAACTCTAAGCACTCCGATGTTCTCATTATTGGTTTTATCTTAAAAGCAGAAACGAGGCTGGCGAATGCCACAAAGACGGCTCCATCACAATAAGAAATGATGTTTTCTTTCATGTCTGTGGCCCTGAGTGCAGCATGTGAATGGAAGTGTAATTTGGTGAATGTACAGAGGCTGAATCGTCTTTTAGGGTAACTACCCGAATAACATTGCTCACCGCCCGGATGTGCTCAGACTGAAAGAATAATGGAGAAACGGGGAATGAAAGAATGGCAGAATGACACAAAAGCATTGCTTTGGCGTTCCCAAGCACTCAAAAGAACGAGACCCTCCAAATAACAATTTTGACAACCCTGGGGTGCGGTTAATGTTATGGCAGGGGACCCCATTATACAGCCCACCCTCCTTTCTCAAGAGCATTGATCTAATTATTGCATGTTAAATGGGCATCTGGTAAATGGTGCATATAATGATGCATTTCCAGTGATCTGCATTAAGTGTGCTCTTGTCCTGCTGCAGGCTTTGATGCACAAATTGGCTCTCTCAAGCTCGGCCCCGTCCTCCATCATGGCTCCGGGCTGACGAGTAACCCCACTTACAACGTGCCCCAGGTCCTCCCCGCAATTAATGAAGTCAGGCCTTTGATTGATTTAGTCCATAACGGGGCGCTCTCAGGGAATTGAGCAGAGATCACTGAGAAAATGAATTCGGAAAACACACGCGGGTGAGTTTATTTGACTTTCATATTTATGAAACTGCCAATTCATTATTATTTTTCACTGCTAATTAACAAGTGAGACTCTCGCGTTTGTTCTCCAGCAGTTTGGCAAGTTACACATTGAAATAAATGTGAAATTAAGTAGAGAGACTGAAATAGTATTTTCTTATAGCGCACAGGAATATACTGAATACTAGTGGCCACTTTGTTAACAACACATAGGATTTGTTGAATCTCCCCTTATTTAAAAGGGCTCCCAATGGTTTAGAGCAGGGGTAGATTTTTATAGATTTTCTTTTTATATTATGAGGTAGATTTATTTTTAGATTAAACAAGATTTATATCAAGATACTTATGTATTACCTTAAACTGAACTAAACAAAAAAACAGGACAGGTTGAATAAATATGATAGAAATCTCTACAGGACATTTGACGCAGGACTAAAACTACTGTATACCGGCTCTAAACCGCGGGACATTAGCAGAGCACTGCAATCAGAAATACCATTTTTAGCTTTCGCTGCCAAAATATTTAGGTTTCAGAACAACTCAAATGAGACTTATTAACAGAGGACATCAAGAAATATCAAACAAAAAGATACAGTTTCTGCAATCATAGCCAAATTATATATAAATAAACCCATCTGCAGGACACAATACATGGCCGGTCTTTAAAGGAGCCATTCGCTCACAAGAAAGAAAATTCAACCATTATTTACAGTGGTTTTAAACCTGTATGCTGTAGGTTTTTTTTTACCATAAAGGAGAATGTTATGGAATCTCTACAAAGCTTTTTTTTTCATACAGTGACAGTGATGATGTCTGCGAAGCTTCAGAAATGACAAAAAGCACTTAAAGTTGTCCATTAATGCTGTAAGTCCATTATGTAGGTCTAGTCACGAAGGTTTTTGTTGATGTATGGCGTCAGTTATTTAAAAGCAGCACTTCACTTGCTTCTTTTTAATGATTTTATTCTTTAAAGAAAATAATAATAATTTAAGGCTGCTGCAAATGGAGCATGCTTGTGAAATATATTTTATATTTTTATAATTTGTTAAGAAAAAAAAAAAGCAAAACTCTGTTGGAAACGTATGGCAAACATTACTTTACTGCGGTGTTATAGTAATATCTTTGAGGTATTTTTATAGTTAACATTTTTCCATTTTTATTTTAACTATTTCAAGGTTTCATGCATACCTATATAGTTTTTATTTATTTTATTTAAATTTTAGTTATTTTAGTACAAGTTCTTTAAATTTTAGTTATTTTAGTAGTTATTTTATTTGCATATTTTGTTTAAAATGTAAAGTTTTGTTGTTTTACCACATTTAGTAGTTTTAATTTCACATGTCTTTATAGTTTATATATATATATATATATATATATATATATATATATATATATATATATATATATATATATATATATATTATTCTAGTTAATTTCAGTTGATGTCTATTTTAATTTCAAGTAGAAAAAATTATTACTATTATTTTTTAAGGTTTTAGTTTCAGGTTTAGTTTTATTTAACTAAAATAATCCTGCTTTGATGCAAACTTTACCACAAATAATCAGTTTTTTCAAGCGTGGCTCTTTTCTGTCCCAGAGCTCTTGACCTTTATAACCTACTGTTTATTTCTTTTTATTGTAAAACATTTTAGGAAACCATTTGAAACTATTAATCAGATGGTCTCCACAGCTGAAATGTTCTGGAAGTGTCTTCCACAGGCTGACGTCTGTGTTTTTGAGAGAAGAGGAGAGCTGTGAGCTGACCTTTCCTCTTATCATCACCATTCATATTATTAACTTTATGAGCCTTGATTTACAGAACATGGCCTGCACTGATATCCGCTCTAAATGTCGGGACAAGGACTCATTAAAAGACCTTTAAACGAGCTTTAGAATCCAGCCTTTCTTTGTTTTATGTCTGCTGCTTAATTAGAGAAGATCATCTGCTGCACAAAGAGCACAAACTAACACAGCCCATAATGCACAATCTCTCACATCTCTCCTGATCGTGATCAAGTAAAGGTCAGAATAAGGTCAGTAATATCTCCAGATGAACTCTTACTGGACTGAAGCAGCTCAGCTTCACTTGATTCTCCATCAATCAT
The DNA here is from genome assembly GCF_003368295.1 of Carassius auratus. Taxonomy (NCBI): domain Eukaryota; kingdom Metazoa; phylum Chordata; class Actinopteri; order Cypriniformes; family Cyprinidae; genus Carassius; species Carassius auratus. The sequence continues at coordinate 117,458 of NW_020523345.1, forward strand.
GTTTCAGAGTCTCTTTTGAGGAGCGTTTGTTTCCAGAAGCTTTACTTGCACTGTTCCTCAGCGGAGGAATGATCTTCACAAGCCTCCAGAACATCTCACATCTTCTGAGGAGAGTTTATTTCTTCAGCTCTCCATCACTGTGTTATATGTGCGGATCTCATTACTGGAGATATAGAGTGATATTCAGATCAGTTTATATCCGTATCCGCTCTACTGTTAGAAACATCTCATTTCAGTTCCTCACAGAAATATTCATCAGTTTGAGTCTCTGAATAAAATTTAAATGTTTTTCCTCGTTATTCTCGCTGTATCAGACTCTATGAGCCGTAAAATGCCTGATGCATTAAAATACATGCATATGCAAAATTTTCATAAAACATGTTTCAGCAAATGCTTCCATTTAAAATAAAGCCGTTTTGTTTTTGGACTATTATTTTATGTGTCAGGCTTTACACAGGGTTAAAGCTGCACTAAATGTGGCGCATGCATTCATTTATTTATTCATTCTTAACTCAGTTGTGCATCATCTCACTCGCTTTTCTCAAGTAAACACATACATTTGCACAAAATCCTGCCTCACTGCTGCATGCACATGCTCTGAACTAGTGCTCGCTGCCTGCTGTCGCTTCTCTCAGTGCTCTTGGCTTCGTCTATCATCCATGTGTCTTTAAAATCTGTGCAGGAGAAGTGAGTTTGTGACATAACAGATGGATGTGGATGAGAAGAGGCCAGTGAATGATGGTGCGTCTCCTCCTCCTGATCTGTCCGTTTAATGAGACTCAACCGCAGGGGGCACACTTACGAATGATAGAGCTGTGTTTCTGAGTCTCTGATGGGTTTCTCTCTCTGAGAGCGGATCTGCGTCTCTGTGCCGTGGCTGGAGCGCTTTATTAGCGTGTCTGTGACCTTTCTGCTCGGATCGAGCTGCTGGGATTCACACTGCGGCTGTGAACTCGTTGGGTTTTATCATCCGCTGCAAAGAAGCAGAAACATTGCTTTTGTCTCTTCAAAACCGATTAATGAGTCCACGACGCTTTACAGAATCACACAGAAAATATGCATGGAAATCAAGCTTAATAATGTAGAATTAAAAGCATGCTTTTGTTAATTAAAAGAACAATTCATTGACGTTATTGACCTGATGCAAACATATACTGATTTTTTGAAACCCAATTCCATGCACCTCCGGATTTTGTACTCCGAGTCTTCTGATCTCAAATGATGATTTGATTTGTGTGAAGAACAGACTGTAATTACAGCACTTCACTAATTATCATCTCCTTAGCAGCTCTCGGATCTCATGTTTATTTTCAGACATTCAGTTTTAATTTGAATGCTTATGTGAAATTCGATTGAATAATGAGAATATTGAGCTCTAGTCTGTTCCTCACACAAAGACTAAAGTCATACTGTTGTTAAAGGTGTGTTAGTTTAGGGTCAGAAAGATTTGAGAAAGAAATGAACACTTTTATTAATCAAGGATGCATTAAACTGATCAAAAATGACGATTGTAATTGAATCTGTGAATCCTGAAAAATAAAATGCATCACGGTTTCCACAAAAATATTGAGCAGCACGGCTGTGTTCAACATTGATAATAATCAGAAATGTTTCTTGAGCAGTAAATCATCATATTATTCTGATTTCTGAAGATCATGTGACACTGAAGACTGAAAATACAGCGGAGCATCACAGAAATAAATTACACTTTAACACAGATTCACACAGAAAACAGATGATTTACACTGGAATATTATTTCACTATTTCTAATGTGTTTTGATCATATAAAAGCAGCTTTGGTGAGCAGAAGAGAAATAAAAACAGAATCTATGTTTTGGGTCTTGTCTTCACACTTCTGCGAGGATGATCATCAGTGAAATGATCTCGATGCAATTGATTAATGTCTGACATGTCGTCGTTGTGCCTCTAATAGACGTATCAGTCACACGTCTGCTGCTCGAATTAAACCTCATTAATTGTGAGCGTCGTGGTGAAGGGCCAAACTGATGAAACGCTTCATTTTGTTGGGACACGAGAACCAAGAGGCTTTGTGTTGTTCATGTAGTTTGGTGAGTTCATGCATATTTATGATCATTCATGTCGGGTCACCTAAACCGTTTAATGTGAGACGCTGGAGTGTTAACACACAATATTTGCCGTTTTCTCTCTTGAAAATCATGATGATGGCAGTTTTAGACTACTATCAAGTGGTTCCCCGTCTCATTTTGAGCTTTTTAGTTGAATCACAGCACAGTTGGAGACATGGGACCTTTTTTTGATCTGAACTTCAGAAAATCTCCCCATTTTGACTGTATTGCTAAAAGAGATCTCATATGAGGAAGTCATGAATACCTGATTTAAAACCGTTCGAAAGCAATCGATTTTTGGCGTAAAGGAAAAATGTATAATTGTGACCCATACAATGTATTGCTACAAATATACACGGCCTCCATCACGCCAACTTCCTCCGTCCGGCTCGTCTGCTCGCCAGCACAAAGGCCGGTCAGTCGCTCTGATTTCTGAACAAAAGCGAGAGCAGGAAGGCGGAAGCGGCTCCAGGTTTGGGGCCTGTCCGCGGCAGACTGGAGCTGCACACTTGAGTGGCTCCGCTCGCTGATAGCAGATGACACACGCTGGTATGAAGACACATCAACAGTTGGAGCCGGAGTCGACACACGGAGGGGTGTGGATCCAAGGCGACGGTCCTGTCTCTAAACCCCGTCGGGTCCCTCACCTGTCTCTCTGGTGTGGGGCCAGAGCCTCATCTAAAGCCCATGGGCTCCGGCACGCTCCAGTGGAGCTGTGGCTCTGGATCGGAGCTCGTCTCTTCATCCCTGCAGCGCTGCACATGTCGGCCCAGCACCACCAGCTTGTTTTGGCGAGGCAGAGATGCCCACCTCAAGAACAGCAGAAACTCAAGAGTTTTTATGTTATTGTTAGTGTCCCTGCAGCACAGAAGCAGTGTCAGTGTCACAGACGTATATTTGTAGAAATAGACAACGATACATTGTATCGTTCACAATTATACATATTCTCTTTTATGTCAGAAATCATGAGGATATTAAGTAAAGATCATGTTCCATGAAGATATTTAGTGAACGTCCTATTGTAAATATATCAAAACTTCATGTTTGATTAGTAATATGCATTGCTAAGAACTTCATCTGAACAACTTTAAAGATGATTTTCTCAATATTTAGATGTTTTTGTCTCCCTCAGATTCCAGATTTTCTAATAGTTGTATCTCAGACAAATATTGTCCTCCGAACAAACCACACATCACTGGAGAGATCATTTATTGAGTGCACAGATGATGCATTAATCTGAATTTCAGAAATTTGACACATAAGGTTTTGAACTACAGGGTCACATATTTTCTAAAAAAAAAAAAAAAAAAAAGTGTTTTTTTTATGTTGCTTAAAACATAAAAAAAAAATGTCTGCCAATGGGGTCAGAAAAATAAATGCAATTCAAAGGCGAAACCAGATTATTTTTCCGTCATCATTGATCGATCTTTTTCTTGTTTAAGAAAAATCTCCAGTAAATGTATCCTGATGTAATAACGTTTAGATATTTTACTGGAAAACTAACTGCTATGAACAAAAGAAAGTCAGCGACGTTATCAAGACTCGCTCAGCAGATTCTTCTGTTTTAGTAATGTACCGACAGATGCTCGTGTGACGAGAGCCATCGCTCTGAAAGGAAACTCTTCGAGTGCCATTAATTATCACGCACATAAACAACCGCTCTTATCGCATTTGTAATGAGTCTGAATGAGGATGAGACATGTTAAAGAGCATCAGCGGAATTAAAATGCATAAATCTATAGAGCAGGGACGTTAATATGATCTATCACACGCTTTGTGCCAATGATCAGAGTGTGTGTGTGTCAGAACGGCATTGTGGGACATCTCAGATCATCTCTCTTTCTTCTGATGGATCTGTCTGAACATCCACATGACAAAAATCACTTAAGAAGATATTTAAGAAACACTTTTTTTATTGTTCTCGCATCCCACGACTAGTAACATTAGGAATAAATCAGACTTTGTAATGGGTTTGTAAGAAAGGCTGCATTTATTTGATCAAAAATACAGAGAAATATGATCAGTTCAGATTCTGGTACTGTTTGCTCACCGTCAGGTTGCAAAAAGGTGGCAAATTTCCAGTAAATTTCTGGAAACTTTCCAGGATTTTTTTTTTTTTTAATCTTCCAGGGATTTTTGGAAAGTTTCCAGAAATGTTGTTTCAAACCTGCATGATGTGATTTATTGTTTTTACCTTTGAAGCACAAAAGCAATAATAATGTTAAAGCGTTTATTTGTTACATACATTGTTGACTTCTCAAAATCTTGGGATTTGTAAGACTGTAATCTTTTTAAAAGAGTTTTCCTGTTCGCCAAGGAAAAAATGCATTTATTTGATCAAAAACACATTAGAAATAGTGAAATATTATTCTAATGTAAATCATCTGTTTTCTGTGTGAATCTGTGTTAAAGTGTAATTATTTCTGTGATGCTCCGCTGTATTTTCAGCATCATTCCTCCATTTGAGAATCGAGATATTTCCTGATCTATAATAGTGAACAGGTTTGGGAATATAAAGTGACGCAGTGGCATGTCTCTGCTTGTTTCAGTTCTCCCTTCGCTCCGCTGGGAACACTGGGCTCTGTGCTGAAGGTCACCTCCGGAGAACCCGAGCCTCTCGAATCCATCACCTGGCAATGCCATGGAAATGTCCGACACTACATCAGCCGTAGCCGCTCGGGACACAGGTGTGCTTCCCTCACGGTGAATAATTGACCTGACGCCAGAGGAACAGAGAGCTCGTCTCCTCCAATGACAGAGCAGACATCCAAAGTCCAGCAATCAGAGCGAAGGACAATATCTGTCTGAGACACAACTATTAGAAAATCTGGAATCTGAGGGAGACAAAAAAATCGAAATATTGAGAAAATCATCTTTAAAGTTGTTCAGATGAAGTTCTTAGCAATGCATATTACTAATCAAACATGAAGTTTTGATATATTTACAGTAGGAGATTTACTAAATATCTTCATGAACATGATCTTTACTTAAAATCCTCATGATTTTTGGCATAAAGGAAGAATGTATAATTTTGACCCATACAGTGTATTGTTGTTTCTTTGGAAATGTTTACACTATTGTTTTAGTTTTTTCAGTACACATTTGTAAATTAATGAATTTTTTTGAATTGGCTAAATGAATTGCATCGCATCTTTTCTGAGGACATGCGACAGATTTGTCTATAATCCTGATAGACTGATTTACAGGTGCATCTCTGTAAATTAAAATGTTGTGGGAAAAGTTCATTTCAGTGCATTTAATACACTAGTTTCACAATTTGAGTTGAATTACTGAAATAAATGTACTTTTCCACGACATCCTAATTTATTGAGATGCACGTGTATTTGTCAGTTATTCTAACAGAAATCTGCAGTGCATCCTGTCCGTCGACTGACACGAGGTTCACGTGATGGAGATGCAGGAGAACAACTGTGAATGTGGCCACATATCATCAGCGAGGTCAGACTGAGTCAGAGAGAGCATCAATCACAATCACGATCGCCTCCAATTACACTCCCCTTGAAAAGCACCATGGGTAACGTAACTTCATTTCTATTGACTGTTGTGATGCTGAAGACACAGAGTCCTCGCATTAATACGATTGATGATGACATTTCTCATTTTTCCTCATAATTCCACATCATGAGGGTGTCACCTGAAAAACTCTTTTATACTGAGCACAAGCTTGTTAGCAAAAGCTGTTAGCTTGAACACACTGTGCTCTGGTGTTTTTCCTTAACTACAAATAACACACTGCTTCTGTTCAGTGATATTTTAGTAGGCAATCTCATATATACAGTATATAGAAAGAGATTCTTGCATTTCTTTAAAAAAATTGCATTACTGTTCATTACTATTACTATTATTTCCATAATTTTTAATTTTACTTTTATTTCAGTTTTAGTAATTTTCACACTTCAGATCGTCAGTTTTATTTATTCTGTTTATTTGTGCTTTATTTCTGTTAATCTCCAAGGCCACAATTAATATTTGTTTTATTTCAGCTTTATTTCTTAATTTATAAATCTATATACATCTTTATAAAATTTTAACAAATGCTTTTTTATTTTATTAGTTTTTGTAAATTATTTATATAATTTGTTTTATTTTACTATTGCTTTTATTTTATTTTAGCTTTATTTATTAATCTTTAGCTCTAAAAATATTTATTATTATTATTATTATTATATAATGTTGGTGTTATTAAAAAGAAAATGTAAAAAAAATATGTGTGTATATATATATATTATTATTATTATTTTTTTTTTTTTTTTTTTTTTTTTTTTTGACTGATTTGAGTGTTTATTAAGTTTTTGTATTTTTTTTTATAATATTAGTTTAGGTTTTAGTTAATAATAACAACATTACCTGACTGTACATTATCTGCCACTATATGCAAATATGTCTAAATAAGAATAAACCAAATTATTTGACTAAATTTGAATCAACTAAATTATCAACAGCACATTATCACAGCAGCTTTTAGGTTCAGAACAAGTAAAAACATCTCTGTATAGGATCTAGTGTATCTTTATATGGTGTTTGATATAAAAATATATATATATATATTTAATATGCAACTTTGTTATATAATATCATTTTGTGAACCTAAAACAAACCTTGAAAGTCCAGTAAACTTACTCTAATTTGTTTGCATTATTAGTGTTCCTGTAGTTCAAGTGGTAGAGCATTGTGTTATCAAGCGCAATGTTGTGGGTTCGATTCCCTGGGAACACATGATAGGCAAAAATTGATAGCCTGAATTCACTGTAAGTTTCTTTGGATAAAAGCGTCTGCTAAATGCATAAAAACATTTTTTTTTATGTTCTGTAGCATGCAGTGTCATTGATTGCTAATGTCCAGTGAGCAGCTATGTAAAGATCATGAATCTTCCCAGTTTTGAAGATTGTTGTCTTGCACGCTAAACGTCTGTGATTCAATCCTTTCGTTTGTGATCAAGCGTTTCAGACATAATGGACGTCCAGCGCTAAATGTGCTCTGTTTAATCACAACAGTTTATTCATGACTGTCCACACAGATGCGATGTTCTGCGCGGCTCTGCTGTGGTCAGACTCATTAGCAGTAATTGGAGAGTTGGCTGTGTTCCTCGTGAGAGCGAGGACCATCAGTCCCACAGAAGACTGATATTAATACAGCGTCTGCAGCCGCGACCTCCACACAATAGATCAGTTACAGAGGAGAACGCTATCCCTGTGAGCAAAACATCAGCATTATTAATCTTTTCCACTAATATTGAGAAGTAGCTTTGTGATTTATAAGCCGTAAACTCTAAAAGGAAAGTTTGTTGTACTTCGTTGTTGGCCTCATAAACCTTAGTTTAAAATAGTTTTGTAAGCTTATAGGAAAGTCTACATATACAGTAGATCTTATAGCGAGTCACAGGCGGGATTGTTTCTTTATTTTCTTTTTATTTTTTTATTCCACCCTCTAACGCTCTGATATTTTACTTAAAAAATTTTTTTTATATGTATTTATTAGTTTATCAAATACCTTTTATTTTTACCCTTTCAGTTTTAATAATTGTATGTGCATTTGTAATTTTTATTATTTTTATGTTTCGGTATAGATTTATTTATTTTATTAAGTTTTTCAACTTAAACTGCCAAGTCAACATTTAATATTATGCCTTATTTTTTAATTACTTAGATATCAGTCCTGGCATTGGATCTTATGTATATCGTTGGCTCTTTGACTAATTGCTTTTGTTTATCTTTACCTTTGTTTTTTTGATTTAAGGAGAAGACACAGTCAGCAAATGGTGCAAATGGTACACGTACATTTATCTACATTTATGCACTCAGCAGACACTTTTATCCAAAGCAATGCACAAAAGAGGAGCAGAAGCAATTTGTCAAAGAGCCAAGGATTAGAAACTGAGCTAGATTCATATTTGGATTAATTTGTAATATTCGTGGAACATTTATTGATTTGAGGCTGAATAAAAGCCTTTTTCAATTATTCTGTATAACAATAAACTGATTTTCCTTTTATTGGAGTAAATAATCCGTTGTGTTTCCATGTATCTGAACATTGCAGCACTAAACGAGCTCTCACTCATGAGGCCTGCAGGTAATTAACCGTCATGAAGCTTAAACTCATCAGAGAGTCTCAGAGAGGCTTGGCTAATCAACTTTAGGCTCTTATCAAAGCTCCAGAGCCGCAGAACCCTCAGAACAGCTGATCTTTCCTCAGCATCTCGTGCCTTTAACTAACATGGGACTGTTTTTCTATGTGCTCCGCTCCTGCAAACATAATAATATTGTAGTTAATTTTCACGCTTTGAATATGTGGGTTATTGAAATGAATGTGCGCTCGCTGTTTACTTTCGCTTTCAGTTTCGAGTTCACATGTTTTTACACGTAATCTGCCTGCTTTTAAACTGTTACCACGAGTTGATTTTCCCCTGTGGGTTAAAGTCCTGAAATATTGCATGAACCACATTTGACTGAAATACTTGAATTGAAATATTTTCTATTCTGCCTATGATAAAACTCATGATTAAACGTTTGGTGAAGTAGGGCCACTGGTAGAAAACCTTTGAGATTTTTATTATCAGTGTGCATAACAGTGACTGTAAAATATGTATTTCTGTTATGGAAATTATATATTTTGAGTTATGATATTTGGGATATGGTCAATGTGCTACTTTGGGCTGTTTTTGACGAATTGCCTTTTGTTTATCTTTTGTAAGTTGTAGCATTTTTATTTTTTGATTTAAGGAGGAGACACAGTCAGAACGCAATCTTACATTTTAATATTATGATATTTATGTACATTTATGCATTTTGTATCTATCTATATATCTTTCTATATATTATTCTGTCTATATATCGTTCCATCATTCTAGCTATCGTTCTGTCTGTCCATCAAATCTTTAAAATCACATTTGAAAATGTTTTTTAAAACTTTTAAGCAAGGTTTTGTCATGCCAGTTTTGTGATCTTGATAAACTTTGCTTTTCAAGTTAAAAGAACAAATGATTTCAATTCATTCGGTTCTTTTTCTTGCAAATCTGAATTGTTCAGTTCTTGATCTGTGCAGAGGAAAGCAGCTAATGTGATCTGGCTCTCTCTGTTGGATGCACACACAGCTCTCCTCAAACTCAGCTCAGACTAAGGAGGGTTAGTGATCCTAGTGAAGACCGGAGGGAGAGACCACTTCTCAGTGGCCAGAATTGAATTGGCATGCTGTAAATTGGCTTGATCTGGGCCAAAGCATTATCTGGTTTAGTCACCAAGCCAGTCTGTGGATTTTCTCCAGTTTGAGGCCTTAGTTGTGTCCGCTGGGAGCCTCCGATCCGGCCAGCATGTGAAGGAATAGACAGACAATAAATAATATAAGTGGAAATCATCTGGACTGGTGATAAATGAGCTTCTGCTCTTCCAAAATGGTGTTTTATTAGCTAATGGAGCGGTGTATGGATTAAAGGTCCGGTCCTGCAGTGCTGCACGCTTGCATATTGATGAATTTCTCCGTGTACTTACTCATATTGTAGCATATGGCTTTATGATGGAGTGCTGTGATCGTTCATATGGGAACGTTTCCCTTTGTACTATCGTTCTACATATCAAATGATTTCCAGCGATGTTTAATACGACCCACGAGAATATTTCCTCTCTGATGATCCAAACACAGCCATTGAGATGATGTGAAGATGCCCGAGAGCTGGAGTCAGAGTTACCTGCGCCTTTCATTATTAAACGCTGAGAAATTAAGGTGATAAAACTGAGGAATAAAATAATGTGCTGTAATTCAGCTTTCTGGTGAAAATAAATGACAGTAACATAACTTCCAGACATGAGTCTTTCTGCTGTGGAGTCTTCTGATTATTAAATAGTTACACTATCTATCTATCTATCTATCTATCTATCTATCTATCTATCTATCTGTCTGTCTGTCTGTCTGTCTGTCTGTCTGTCTGTCTGTCTGTCTGTCTGTCTGTGTCTGTCTGTGTCTATGTTTGTGTCAGTGTTGAGTACTCGAGACTCGGACTCGGTCTCGAGACCGTATTTTAATGGTCTCGGTCTTGTCATGGACTCGTGTGCATTTTGACTCGGTATTGACTCGGACTCGAACATATTAGGAATCGGACTTATGCCCGAGTCCACTCGAGTCCCAATCAAAATATTTCATGATTATTACTGTATGTTAATGTTTATTTAAATTGATGTATGATTGACACATCCAATGACTGGTGATTTTCTTTTGACGTGAGACGTTAGGCCAGCAACACACTGCGTGGCGTGTCTGTTTTTAATTCGGCTCCCATGTTAACAGGTTAGATCTTGCAGACTGCCTGCGTGAGACGCGCGGAAAACCCGTGCATGCTAGAAATAGAACCGACGCCTATTTTTCACGCGACACGCGCGCATGTTGGAAGCGTTTCCAGGCAAAATATACTAGGAAATATGTTTATATGTCATTTTGTACACAAATACATATTAATTCATGACATTTTGATATTTGAAAGTCTATAGGTTGACACAAATTCAGATATAAATGTAATTTTAAAAATAAATTAATAATGATCGATTTTCAAATATTGCACCTGTCAAACATACTCTATTTTGCCGTCAATACTGTTGATGGTGTCTTATCAGTAGGTGTGTAAAAAAAATAAAAAAATAAATTTGATATTGTTGTCATGAAGACAAGAGCCAGAAAAAAAACAAATATCGTTTAATTAAATTATATAATGAATACAGACACAGACTGACTGTCTCAACACTAAACATCTCCCCCCCAAAAACAATGTCTGACAGAATGCATTGAACTTATATGGCATTTGATCCAGCTTTCTTCCCCTGGCACATAGCCTACACACTTTTGGATGAAATTTTCCTGGTCAGTCACTCGGCTCTTGTGTGTATGCCCTCCGTAACTAAAAAAAATAGTGTGTATTTTACCCTGCATTAAAACGCACCATCCAGGGAAATTAGCATTAGATTATCCGTTGCTGTTACAGAAAGTGATAAAATGGTAACTGTTGTCAGTCCCTGCTTCCTCTGCCCCAGTAGAGAGAGTTTTTAGTCGGGGTGGATTGATCATGAGACCACATCGTGCTTGGTTGGGTAGCAGGATGGTCTCCTCACTTATTTTTTGAAAAGTAGTTGTAATACTACAGTTGCCCATCTGTAATCTTCACAACATCTAAAGTGCACATAATCCAAGCCATTGTAAGGATATTAGCAGTCATTAGTTAAGCTTCAAGGTTAAAAGTTATGTAAAAGCTGTTACAGTTGAACATTTACAGGTATAGTGGTACAGTAATGTTACTTGTACTAGAAGTGTTATGTAGAATTACAATATAGAGTCGTACAGTAATATTATGTGTACTAGAAAGGTTATATGGATGTGTATAGTGGTACAACGATGTTATGTGAAAATGAGCACTTAATATTGACAAGTAACACTTCATATAATACTAATAAAATTACCTTTACACCACATACTATGTGGCCCTTTTAACCTTTATTGTTTCCACCAAACATTTGACATACTCTTGAAGATTTCTTTAGGTCTCTCTGAACTCGGTCTTGACTCGGACTCGATTGAGCTGGTCTCGACTACAACACTGGTTTGTGTTTGTCTGTGTCTGTCTGTTTCTGTCTGTGTCTGTGTTTGTGTCTGTGTCTGTGTCTGTCTGTTTCTGTATGTCTGTCTGTTTCTGTCTGTCTGTTTCTGTCTTTGTCTGTGTTTGTGTCTGTCTGTGTCTGTCTGTCTGTCTGTTTCTGTCTGTCTGTTTCTATCTGTGTCTGTGTTTGTGTCTGTCTGTTTCTGTCTGTCTGTCTGCCTCTGTCTGTTTCTGTCTTTGTCTGTGTTTGTGTCTGTCTGTGTCTGTCTGTTTGTTTCTGTCTGTGTCTGTGTTTGTGTCTGTCTGTTTCTGTCTGTGTCTGTGTTTGTGTTTGTGTCTGTGTTTGTGTCTGTCTGTTTCTGTCTGTCTGTCTGTCTGTCTGTTTCTATCTGTGTCTGTGTTTGTGTCTGTCTGTTTCTGTCTGTCTGTCTGCCTCTGTCGGTCTGTCTGTCTCTCTGTTTCTGTCTGTGTTTGTGTCTGTCTGTGTCTGTCTGTCTGTTTCTGTCTGTGTCTGTCTGTCTGTTTCTGTCTGTATCTGTCTGTCTGTTTCTATCTGTGTCTGTGTTTGTGTCTGTCTGTTTCTGTCTGTCTGTCTGTTTCTATGTGTGTCTGTGTTTGTCTCTGTCTGTTTCTGTCTGTCTGTGTTTGTGTTTGTGTCTGTCTGTCTGTCTGTCTGTCTGTTTGTTTCTGTCTGTGTTTGTGTCTGTCTGTTTCTGTCTGTTTCTGTCTGTCTGTCTGTCTGTTTCTGTCTGTGTTTGTGTCTGTCTGTTTCTATCTGTGTCTGTGTTTGTGTCTGTCTGTTTCTGTCTGTCTGTCTGTTTCTGTCTGTTAATAATAATTACTTAGATAAATTGCCTTTTGTTTATCTTTTGTAAGTTGTAGCATTTTTATTTTTTGATTTAAGGAGGAGACACAGTCAGAACACATTCTTACATTTTAATATTATGATATTTATGTACATTTATCTATATGTATGCATTTTCTATCTATCTTTCTATATATTATTCTGTCTATATATCGTTCCATCATTCTAGCTATCGTTCTGTCTGTCCATCAAATCTTTAAAATCACATTTGAAAATGTTTTTAAAAATCTTTCAATCGTGGTTTTGTCATGCCAGTTTTGTGATCTTGATAAACTTTGCTTTTCAAGTTAAAAGAACAAATGATTTCAATTAATTTGGTTCTTTTTCTTGCAAATCTGAATTGTTCAGTTCTTGATCTGTGCAGAGGAAAGCAGCTAATGTGATCTGGCTCTCTCTGTTGGATGCACACACAGCTCTCCTCAAACTCAGCTCAGACTAAAGAGGGTTAGTGATCCTAGTGAAGACCGGAGGGAGAGACTGTCTGTCTGTCTGTGTCTGTGTCTGTGTCTGTCTGTTTGTCTGTCTCTCTGTGTGTGTGTGTGTCTGTCTGTCTGTCTGTCTGTGTGTGTGTGTGTGTGTGTGTGTGTGTGTCTGTCTGTCTGTCTATCTATCTATCTATCTATATGGCTATGTAAGTCATTCTGTCTGTGTCTGTGTTTGTCTGTCTATCTATCTATCCATCTATTGTTCTATCGTTCTCTCTGTCATTGTATCTATCGTTCTGTCATTCTGTCATTTCTTATTTCTATCGTTCATTCTGTATATCGTTCCATCCATCCATCAATCATTCTTTCTATCTTCCTTTTATGTCAGTCATTCTATCTTTTCGTTATTCTATCAGTTATTTTATCTGTCCATCCATCCATCCATCCATCCATCTGTCTATCAAATGCTTAAAAAACATTTTTCCAAACTTTAGTTTGGAAAGTCTTTGTCATGCCAGCATTCATAGTTTATCCTGAGCTTTGCTTTTCTAATTAAACGTGACAGTTTTATGAATTTCAATTCAGTTTAGTTTAGTAAAGGCATCTCATCTGATCAGAGTGTAGTCACATAATGCTTTACAAAATCACTTCAAAGTGTGTGAGGATTAATGCATTCAGATCTTCATTACAACCTTCTGCTTGTTCAAAGTAAAACATTGTGCATTCATCGATAGCGAAGACCGAGGAGACTGTGCTGTGTGTCTTTAGATCTGAGATATCCATTAAACGTTTCTGTATGCTTAATTATACGTCCATAGTGCAAATAAAAGCACAGCAGTAATGGAAAATCATTCGTTTGCATTGTAATGCAGATGCCCAAGGCGACTCGTCTTTAAACTGAACTCTGAGACTCCACAAAAGTGCCAGCGTCCCATCGATCTTACGCAGAGGAAAATAAATAGTGAGGCCGCTGCAACTCTCTATTTTAGTTGTTTTGACAGAGACGACATGCAGGAAAACATGTCTTTTTAATGGAATGGGTTTATCTTGCTGTGCCTTTGCAGCACTCTCTGCCTGAGTGCACTTCGACTGTATTGGATTATAGTAGAGGAGAGACGTGTGTGTGTGTGTGTGTGTGTGTGTGTGTGTGAGGTAAGACTCTGAATATTAGCCTCAGTAATGGCTGGTATTATTTTCTGTCTGTCTGCAGCTGTATTCCCACCTGTCTCTCTTCACTCGAGACGCAGCTAATTGATAAGCACAATAAACACATTTACAATTCCAAAAGGCAAAAGGCCAGTGTCTCATTTCCATAAAAGTGCAAGAGAAGAAAACATCTGGTGCTACTGTAGATGACGATGAAATCTGATGGAATATTATCTCAAATTAATGCAAACTATCTGTTCACCTGTAAATGCAAACAAGGTTTGGGTTAGCGGTCAGAATACAGTTGAGAGAAAACGCAAGGGATTTGATTGTGTGTGTGAAATCAAGATCATTACAGAACTTGGTAAAGTCTAAAAAAAATCTTTAGAGTTATTCTTGCAGACTTCATCTGTCAGTCATTGTCATGTTTATAAAAAAATAAAATACTACTAGTCCATTTCCATGCATTCTGGGTTAACCCTTAAATCTAAGACTATACTGTATATCCTGAAAAAGTGTTGTGGACTATTACATAGAGGCAGATGGTTGTGTTAAGTGTGTAAGGCAGGGTTATTCAAATCTTGTCCTGGAGGGCCTATGCGCTGCAGAGTTTAGCTCCAACCCTGATCAAACACACCTGAGCATTTGAATTACCAATACCAATAAATCTAAATTATCACTTTTTTTTAACAAATGTGTTTATCACAGCAATGTGAAACTGGCTGCAATGGTGTCTGATCATTGAGGACTGTGTTGGTTAAATTAAAAACTAATAGCATTTTCCAAAATATGGGTATATGTTTTGACTGAAGTGTGTCATTTTGGAAACTATATTGGAATTATGCAAATTGAGTGTGGTGTTTGGATAATTGTGATTATATTTTGAAAAAAAGAACCCGGTTTTTAACATTGCGTGTAAACGATAAAAAGAAACTGTAATGGGTTGACGTTTGAAGCAGTTTTAAGAATGAAGCAGCTTAAAATTAGGTTTAAATTTTCAAGTAGTTTTAAATTTTGATGTTTCTCAAAACTACCTGTGCAATCTTTACAGCACTGTGTCACTTGTGCACATCAAAAAAGCAGTTTCTAATTTCTTTGAACAAGTTGCAAATGCTTTGGTACATCCATGTAAATGATTATGTACAATTCTCGTACATTATCAATTGCTTACGTCATGTTGATCAAAATGTATTATATTGGGTCTCTGTTGAATAGTGTCACCTCCCACAACATTAACGCATTAGTTTATTTAGCATAAGTCTTTACATGCAAAATGGTTGAACACGTTTTCATAATATGTCGAGCATATTCCATTAGTCTTTTTTTCTAAATCTGTCCTGCATTGGTAAATTGCTCCCAGGTGAATCTTGATTTTCTTTAATGAAGGTGCATCTCATGAACCATCAACAGGTGCTGGTCATATAATTAGAATATCATCAAAAAGTTGATTTATTTCACTAATTCCATTCAAAAAGTGAAACTTGTATAATATATCCATTCATTACACACAGACTGATATATTTTGATAAATGTTTATTTTTTTGAATTTTGATGATTATAACTGACAACTAAGGAAAAGCCCAAATTCAGTATCTCAGAAAATTAGAATACAGCTTAAGACCAATACAAAGAAAGGATTTTTAGAAATCTTGGCCATTTGAACAGTATGAACATGTAAAGTACGGGCATGTACAGCACTCAATGCTTAGTTGAGGCTCCTTTTGTCTGAATGACTGCAGCAGTGCGGCGTGGCATGGAGTGGATCAGTCTGTGGCACTGCTCAGGTGTTATGAGAGACCAGGTGTCTCTGATAGTGACCTTCAGCTCTTCTGCATTCTTGGATCTGGCATATCACATCTTCCTCTTCACAATACCCCACAGATTTTCTATGGGGTTAAGGTCAGGTGAGTTTGCTGACCAATTAAGAACAGGAATACCATGGTCCTTAAACCAGGTACTGGTAGCTTTGGGACTGTGTGAAGGTGCCAAGTCCTGTTGGAAAATGAAATCTGCATCTCCATAAAGTTGGTCAGCAGCAGGAAGCATGAAGTGCTCTTAAACTTCCTGGTATACGGCTGCGTTGACCTTTGACCTCAGAAAACACAGTGGACCAACACCAGCAGATGACATGGCACCGCAAACCATCACTGACTGTGGAAACTTTACACTGGACCTCAAGCAACGTGGATCGTGTGCCTCTCCTCTCTTCCTCCAGACTCTGGGACCCTGATTTCCAAAGGAAATGATAAATTTACTTTAATCAGAGAACATAACTGTGCACCACTCAGCAGCAGTCCAGTCCTTTCTGAAGCGAGATGCTTCTGATGCTGTCTGTTGTTCAAGAGTGTCTTGACACAAGGAATGTGAAGCTGAAACCCATGTCTTGCATACGTCTGTGTGTAGTGGTTCTTGAAGCACTGTCTCCAGCTGCAGTCCACTCTTTGTGAATCTCCCCCACATTTGACCCTTCTGGCTGCCATTGATGCAGCGTGTGATGACATCACAGCAGATGCCTGCAGACACTGGATAAGACCCTCTAAAAGATTCTTTCCATGCTGCATCGCAAGAGAAGACATTCGTTGTGATGAACTTGTGGCCCAACAGACCGGAACGTGAGGAGGTGTAATTCATACAGCACTGCACGTGCACCCTTCCCTAAGGAGATTGTCCTATGTTCACATTTCTACTTCAGTTTTTTTTCTTTGTGCCATTCAGTGCTGTCTTTTCCTTTCTGTATTGCAATGACATTGTCTGTCAATAAATTACAATACAAACAGTAAACTAAGGATTTGGAGCAAGAGACTGGCTTTTGCAGGTAATCCATGGTGTTTTGTTATTTATATGAGTTGTTTTGAGAAATGCACTTACTGTTTTGCAAATCTCAAGTATGATTCGAGAAATGTACCAAAGCGACTGAGAAAAACTGTAATATAGAAGTTGATTGAATAACTTGAAGTTTCACATTTTTAACTTTAAAATTGTTTTAAAAAACGTGATGTTTTAAGTAGAATGCAAAGTACTTTTTGAAAACTACTAAGTTGTAAGTTGAGTACTAAGTTGAAATGCAGAGGTTTTAATTTTGAAGCAGTTTTAAAATCAAAAAGTCTCAAGGTTTTTATTTAAGTAACTGAGAGTAAAAATAAGAGCTTAAAGTTCAAAGCTTTTAAGTTTTTTTTTTTTAGCGTAGATTTAATAGTTTGAAGTTTAAAGGTTTTCATTTGTAAAAGCTTAAAGTTTCAACCATGTTTAAGAATGAAGTAAATTAATAGCTTGGAATTTTAAGGTTTAAAGTAGTTTTAAAAGGTGAAAGTTTGAGGGTGGCAATTTAAAGTAGTTTAAAAAGCTTGACACTAATGTTTTTTTTTCAAGTAAACCGTACTGCAAATTTGGTATAGACAGTGTTGCAGACGTTACATTTATAACTAATGTAACATTGCTCCTTAAAATAGTAATTAATTGCATTACTTTGTTACATTTTATGGAAACTAATGTTACATTGTGTATTTTTTTTCTCATAAAGCCTGGTGATTGGGTAACAAAAAATAAATGAGTAACAACACCTTTATTAACAGTTTTTCTCAGCCGCTTTAATGCATTTCTTGATTCATCTTTACTATTTGCTATGAAGTATTGCATTTCTCCAAACAATTCGTACAAACAACACCACAATGGATTACCTGCAAAAAGCCTGTAACTTACTCAAAACCTTTAGTTGATAGATAGATATAGATGAGTTAAGGCCACATTAGTGCACCAGTGAAACGCTGCGTGATGCGTGTTGTTCTCCTCACTGTTTACTGCGGCGCAGTGTTGGAATGTGACACAGCCCACACAGTTTCCAAGGATACAGTTCTCGAGAAAAGAGGCGATAACAAACCTCCATCTGTTCTGCTGTATTCATCACACATGCCCACGACCCATTTCCCCCAAAACTTCATCTGCCAACTCACAGTTCATTAGTGAATACTGCAAGCATCAGTTAAAACTCCTCTACACCGCTACACTGTGCTGCATCATTAATCACTGTCTCTTCCAGAGCGCTTGGCTACTTCCTGCCAGAGATCATCAGAAACCCGCTGGACTATTGTACCTCTACAATCCTCATTATTCAGGACCTGGAATCCTAAATGCCACAGTGAAATGCTTTCCTTAAAGCTCTGATTAATACCTGTCCTGCACTGAGTTCTGCCACAGACCTGCTAATAGATCATCTTAGAATAACTGCAGGTGGGCGACTGCTAACAACACTTTACACGCACTTGAAGCCATATGTACTATGTATAACAAATCTCAAATTGTTTTTTATTCTATTGCAAAATACATTATTGCCCAGCTCCTTATATAAAGTTGGATATACTGTATATTACAGCCAACTTTATTTGAAAAAACTTTATTTGCATACAGCAAACTGCCTAGTTTGTTTTAATTATGTTGTAAAATGCATTATATTATAGCCACATTTCTTTGCATAAATAGTGATATATATACTATATAGACTTTTTTAATTTCATTAAAAGTTTTAACTAAATTATTAGGTAACACTTTAGAATAAGGTTCCATTAGTTAATGTTAGTTAATGTGTTAATTAACATGAACAAACAATGAATAATACATTTATTACTGTATTTATTCATCTTCGTTAATGTTAGTTAATGAAAATACAGTTATTCCTTGTTAGTTCATGGTAATTCACAGTGCATTAACTAATGTTAACAAGCACAACGTTTGATTTAAATAATGCATTAGTAAATGTTGAAATTAACATCAACTAAGACTTATAAATGCTGTAGAAGGATTGTTCTTGCTTAGTTCATGTTAATTAATACATTAACTAACATTAATTAATGGAACCTTATTCTAAAGTGTTACCAATTATTATATACAGCAAATCTCATCTGCCTGATTTTTATTTATTTAATCATAAAATGTAATGTATATATATATGTATATAAAGTCTATATAAAAAGTAGGACTGTAAGGATGTGTGTTTTTTTTTTTTTTGCAAAATAAACTATATAGCTCTAATGCGCCAGATGTGTGTATAAGGCATGCCGTTAAGATATTATAAAGATTTCATGATTGTGAATATGTATTGTGAAAAGTGCTTTACAGACACACTTCATCACAGTGTAAAGTTTCAATAAGTGTTGTTTGGGAGAGTAAATTATGACCATTTTTTTTGGTATGACCATTTTGTCCCAGTCACATGTGTTTATTAATAGCTTACAGGTTCTAGAGCGCGTCATATTTCACTGACCTTTTTCAGCTTGTTCTTGAGCAGTCTGCTTCTGTCTTAATTGATTGACTCCCACCGGATCTCATTTGAGCGTTGGTAAACCACATGTGCTGGCGGTTTAGATGGAGAACATGTGGCACGAGGAAGGAGACACACGGCTCTGATCTGATGGATGAGGACACAGACTGAGGACAGATGAATGTGTTTAATGTCTGATAAAGGCTGTGTACACACATCAGATAAGAGAGAATCAGACCTTTTCTTGTTAAACGCTGGAGAAGTCAAAACATAAGACTGAATTGCTGCTAGTTCTGCGTTCACATATGAAATGATTAAGCTCTTATAAATGGATTGCATTTGTAATCAGACAAGTTACTTTTTTATTGATTACCCATTATTCACATGAAAGCAATAACTTATTTCTGATTTATTGATTCTCCCTAATTCTTCTTTTCTCTCTCTCTCTCTCTCTCTCTCTTTATGATTTAATTAATTATTAGCTTTTCATTAAACTCAGAAAACCCAGTTTGGGAAATAGTGTCCTAATATAATATTGAATAATAATAATAATAACAATAAATGGCATATATTTTCTTTCTCTTTTTATGTGTATGTTACATGATTTAATCGATGTGACAAGTCAAAAGTTAATCTAAAAGTCATCACAAACTATTCCTAAAATGTTTAATATCAACAGTTTAAGATACTAACTAACGGCTTTTATCATGTAATTTGGAATCATAAATGGATTTTCGCATTTGTAAATAATCTAACCAATTCTATGTATAGGAACAAATCTCTCTATTATGAATGCTTTGATATAATGTGTGTTATAGCTGCATTTTGACGATGATTTAAAGAAACAATTATGATATTTTTTTTGGTTGATTTTGCAGTTTCTCTCAGCTGATGGTTTGTGTTCGCTGGTGTAATGGTGTTGTGTTTTTGTTGAAACACAATCTGTTTCTCGTCTCAATCCAAGCCTCGTGTCAGTGTGGAGCTGCTGGGTGACAGGTTGGTTCTTCAAGCTCAAATAAACATCCAGGAGATCAGAATCACACCTCAAAATCTGCTCATATGTTTCCATCGGAAGCTTGTTTTCAGTTGTCAGTGTCTGCTGCACTTTTGGGAAAGTGTGGCACATTTTTAGCTTATTCTGTATGGGTGTCCTTGTTATATTATTTATTTATTTATTTTAAATATTTTTTTTAGTTTAATGATTTTTTTTTGTTGTTTGCCAAGCATTTTACCATTCTTTGGAGAAAAACTATCTTTATATCACGAACAAACAGAATTTTTAAAAAGTCTTGACAGCAACCCGTCAAAATAAAAGTTTGGTTTAACTTGAAGAAACTTTGACAGAAATATGTTACTTAATATAATGATAGGACTACTACTAAATTTTACAGTCCTGTTCCTCATGTACATACTATGTACTTATTATAGTAATTACAATAACTATGTAATAACATTTAAATATTTTTTAAGGGACATTTACTGGAAGAAAATATTTACCAGAATTTCAGAAAAAATGTTGAAAAAAAAGAAAAAAAAAGAAAGTAATATTTTTATTTATTTAAAATAAATTAATTAGAGATGCTTTTGATTATTAAAATTTAATAAACAATTAAAATGAAATCCAGATCAATTAGACATTTTGATTAATAAAATTTCGAAAGTGTCGAAAAAAATTAAAACATGGAATCTAGAAGAATTAAAATGGGGAAAATTTGAATTTGAAAAAAAAAAAAAAATACACTTATTTCATAGTGCCTACACATGATATTTACATCTCAGATGATTGGCTGAACAAGAAACCTGTATATGAGAGTTGACTTGAAAATGAAAATGAAAACTAATGGTCATCGCTCCCCAGACATTAATTTGTAAAAGTACGTTTTCTTAAATACACATGCACGTGTGAGAGTGTGTGTGTGTGTGTGTGTTCTGTAAGAACACACACACACACACACAACAGCAGAGCTCTTGTAACTGTCCTGTTGTGTTGGAGCGCTACACAGGCCGTCACGGTTCAGTCCTTCAGCTCCTCCGTTTCGTCATTATTCTAAAGCTGCTCATTATGCCAACCATCTGCTCCACATTCAAAGGCGAGATGCAGCTCTTGTCGTCTTTCTGCTGATGTCGTCTTATCAGTCGGGCCCTGGAGTCTGTCCAGAGAGATACACTTCAGCACTCGGCGCTCTCGGGAGCTTTGGACAGAAACTCTGCTGGAATCTCAGAGCATGTGCAGTGATGCAGCAGACGTCGGGGTTTTTACACCACTGACGAGGAACATAATGCATCGATCGCTCGAGACACTGATGCTCCGCACAGTCTGTGTTTATCAGAGTCAGTATTGTTCATTAGTTCAGAAACAGTATGCTCACTCACATTGCAGTTAAAGGGACAGTTCACTGTAAAATCATTGGTTATTCAACACTGACTTTTAATATATGAACCAAAACCACATCATCTTTTGTGTTCCACTGAAGAAACTTATAACAACATAATACATTCATTTTAATGGTAAAAGTGATCACTCACTGATGCTCCAGAAGAAAAAAACATGCATTAAGAGCCGGGGCGTCATAAAAAGGTCACAACAATGATGGACTCCACTGTTTTAAATATTTGTATTTTTTTGTGCAGTGTGGACCTGTACATGTTCTAGTAAAGCATCTGATTTATCTTGAGATAAACAGAAAAAGGACATGGCCATGATTATTTATTAGACAAAATATAGATATTCTGGTTTTGACTGGAAATGGAGGTTCAGGTCAAGTGCATTGCATTGTGGGAAACAGCATCACACATCGTGCGGTTAGTTTTCAGATGTTTGGTGAGGGTTGGGAGTGATTTACACAGATCGAGCTTGGGTTTGGAGCGCAGTATTAGTGACGGTGTGGCATCACGAGTGAAGCTCTTCTCAGACTCTGGCGTTCTGGAGTCCTCTCAGAGAGAACGTGCTCTGCAGACCCGAATCCCGGTGTGTGTGTGTGTGTGTGTGTGTGTCGGGGTCGGCCTGATCCGCTCTATCTGTCGCCTCTTCCCACAGCCGGAGCCCATGCCGTATGTTTCCTCCGCTGCACAATCGATAGTCACCCTGCGGGGCTTGAAGAGGAGATCAAAGATCCCAGTCATCGCTTCTGACAAAGTCTCTTTTTCTCCAAACTGTTAGCTCTCTCTCTCTCTCTCTCTCTCTAAATCCTGTGTGATTTGTTGAACTTTTGAAGCTCTCCAAAATCTGCGGCTGAAAAGCCTCCTGTTTCACCCCGAAATGGAACTTTAGCTAATCAGAAATGTCAGAGCAGAATATAAAACATCATCATCTGGCCTCTTTTAAATGTTGTTCCTTTCGAGCACCCCAACCTCTTAAACGCTAGACCTGTTCACTTAAAAAAAATAAAAAATAAAAAGATCTGTTGGAAATGTGCTCACTCTCAGGTCATCCGAGATGTGGATGAGTTTGTGTCTTCGTCAGGTTTGGAGAAATGTAGCACTGCATCAGGGTCTCATCATCAGTGGATGCTCTGCAGTGAATGGGTGCCGTCAGGATGAGAGTCTGATAAAAACATCCCAATAATCCACAGCACTCCAGTCCATCAGTGAACATCTGGAGAAGACAAAACCTGAAACACATCCAGCATTAAGATGATTTTAACTCAAACACATAGTCTATAATCCATAATAACACTTCCTCCAGTGAAAAAGTGTTCTGGTCTGAATCAGGAGAGAAATCTGCACAGATCAAGCAGCGTTTAACCAGCTCTAAACTAATCTGTGAGAGACAACAGCAGATGCACTTTTTCACTGGAGGAAGTGTTATTCTGGATTATAGTCTCTATGTGTTTGAGTTAAAATCATCTTAATGCTGGATGTGTTTCAGGTTTTGTCTTCTCCAGATGTTCACTGATGGACTGGAGTGCTGTGGATTATTGGGATGTTTTTATCAGACTCTCATTCTGACGGCACCCATTCACTTCTGTTTTTTCAGCGTGTAATGATGTAAGAGTAAATATGATGTTTTGTTGGTCTAAATGATCTCAGCTGCAGTTTGATCTGCCTCATGTTTTTTTGCCATGAAGCACGTGTTGCGCTAGTTTTCTTTTATTGCGATATATTTAGCTTTGCATATTATGACTGAAGCATCTATGGAAGCATGTTTCTGCCATGTATTAATATATATATTAATAAGAGTTGTATGATATAAACTTAGTATTGCGAGGGAAAAACATCAGAATTGTGAGATAAAATTCACAATTATGTTTTCATTTTTTTTTTTTAGATAAAACTCAACATATATTCTAATCAGTGGTGGACGAAGTACACAAATCAAGTATTTGAGTAAAAGTACAGATACGTATAATAAAATATTACTCCAGTAAAAGTAAAAGTACTCCTTTTTCAATTTTACTCAAGTGAAAGTACAAAAGTACTAAATTTTTTATGTACTTAAGTAAAAAAGTACTGAAAGATAGATGTTTGCAATTTTATATAGGCTAATTTAATTTTATATTAGCACATTTGTTTTATTTTTTTTTATAATCCTACTGCTCAAAATACCTGGGATTTTTTTCCAAAATAACCACTATATGGAGTCAAGATATATTTTTGTTGTTGATATGGACTACACTTACGAGAGTAATGTTCACTGTGAAGCTTACACTGTGATGAACCTGAGAGAAAACAGAGATGACCATCTGATCTTTACCAGTAACAACAAAGTGTTTTAAAGTTTGTTGTTTTACAGAACATCACAGTTATATATGATATGATAATAAGGCCTGAAGATTTTAAGGAAAATATAATTATATTTTCATACTGATTATTTCCTTCTCAAACCTTGTCTGGGGTGTAAAAACACCACTGGCCAAACGGGGTGCATCTCTTCCCCTCTTTGATAATTACTGTAGTTACCATGTTCTGAACATCACATCCTTTCTTTTCTCCCCAGATGTAATCTATCTATCTATCTATCTATATATATATATATATATATATATATATATATATATATATATATATATGTGGTTGAATAACGTCCTTTATTAACGTCCTTAATAACAATGGATGAAAATTTTAGAGCTCTACTGATGATTAAGTCTAGAGTGTGTCCACCTTTGTGTGTGGGTCCATGTACATACTGAATTGACAAGTAAAAAAAAGCCTCAAGTCCAAATATTCATTTATCACCAATTAACTGTTTGACAAACACTTCCTGCTTCGATGTCTGAATTAAAAAAATTCTCAAACATGCTCCGAAGTGCCGATCTGAATCAACCGAGTCGCGAACAGGCTCCGAAGTGCCGATCTGAATCAACCGAGTCGCGAACAGGCTCCGAAGTGCCGATCTGAATCCACCGAGTCGCGAACAGGCTCCGAGGTCACGATCTGAATCAACCGAGTCGCGAACATGCTCCGAAGTGCCGATCTAAATCAACCGAGTCGCGAACAGGCTCCGAAGTGCCGATCTGAATCAACCGAGTCGCGAACAGGCTCCGAAGTGCCG
Organism: Carassius auratus; assembly: GCF_003368295.1. Taxonomy (NCBI): domain Eukaryota; kingdom Metazoa; phylum Chordata; class Actinopteri; order Cypriniformes; family Cyprinidae; genus Carassius; species Carassius auratus. Next base: position 142,322 of record NW_020523345.1, read on the forward strand.
ATCTGAATCAACCGAGTCGCGAACAGGCTCCGAGGTCACGATCTGAATCAACCGAGTCGCGAACATGCTCCGAAGTGCCGATCTAAATCAACCGAGTCGCGAACAGGCTCCGAAGTGCCGATCTGAATCAACCGAGTCGCGAACAGGCTCCGAAGTGCCGATCTGAATCAACCGAGTCGCGAACAGGCTCCGAAGTGCCGATCTGAATCAACCGAGTCGCGACCAGGCTCCGAAGTGCCGATCTGAATCAACCGAGTCGCGAACAGGCTCCGAAGTCACGATCTGAAAACTTCGACCAAAGAATGTAAAAAATTAAATAAAATAATAATAACTCAATTTCTCTAATAACTCTAATAACTCTACAAATCTATGAAAGACTCAGATCACGTGTCTAAAAATAAATCGCTATAGTAAAAGAGAAGTAATAAGAGGAGTGAAGTTTCCTACTGTTCTGCTGTGTTTGGTCCTCACGCGCGTCTGACGCTCCGCGGAGCGTCTCCGCCCCTCACACGCGCGTTTACAGCGCTAAATTAATCATCTTTGCTAATTATTATACATTTACTTCATTGTCAGCTCCAGGTACTTCATTTATTATTGTTCATTGAACTGTTTGAAACAAAAAAAGGTTGTATTTCAGTAATAATTCTAAATTATCAAAATAAAATATATAAAATAATGGTTTCTATTTTAATATCCTTTAAAATATAATCTATTTCTGTGATGTGCGCTGTATTTTCAGCATCATTCCTCCAGTCTTCAGTGTCACATGATCTTTAGAAATCATGAAAATATGATGATTTGTTATTAGAACTATTAATAGTTGTGCTACCAAATATTATTTTGGAATCTGTGATCTGTGAAAGTGTTTTAAAGTTTGTGGTTTTACAGAACTTCACAGTTATATATGACATGATAATAAGGCCTGAAGTTAGGAAGAACATTTTAAGGAAAATATAATTATATTTTCATAATGATTTTTTTCTTTCTCAAACATTGTCTGGGGTGTAAAAACACCCCTGGCCAAACGGGGTGCATCTCTTCCCCTCTTTGATAATTACTAGTAACCATGTTCTGAACATCACATCCTTTCTATTGTCGCTAGATGTAATCTATATACATATATATATATATATAGGTGGTTGAATAAAAATATTTGGACATTATTTATAAAAATTACCTCAAGTTAGCACCAGCAAGCTTGTTAGCTAGACATTTAGCATCAGCTACAATATTTACTTATTTTCAGTACTGTTATGAATAAACATGTCTGTCTAACGTTGTCTAGTTAATCCAAACAATATACGTATAACGTTACTGTTAATACACAATATAAAAACAGATGTCATGGTAGCATTTTAATAAAACTGTTAATATTACGGTAGCGGGGTATTTGGACATGCACGAGTTATTTTATTTAATCTGTGTTAGTTTAAGGTTATTTTATTTTATTTTTTTAACCTAAAACACAGAGACGCTGATTGATGTGTCTGCATGTCAGCATTTCAGTGGGCTTAAACAGATCACTCTTTACAGCGGATTTAGTTCCCAAACAACTGACAATTTTGACCTAAATATGATTTTCAGTTACAATAATTAATCCTAAATTTCGACATTAATAACTTAGCAACATCAGACGCACGCGCGCTCACAAGATCTGCCAGTTCTTACTTCTGTAGACTCACACTAAACGGTTCATTTGAATCAGTGAGTGGTCGACTACAGAACAGCTGCAATCGGATCATTCTAATTCGTAAACGAATCGTTTGGTGTGATTCGCGATCCGATTTAAAAGTTTATTTTGAAAAGACTCATTTCGTTAATGATGAATCACACACCGCTTCTGCGTGTCGGAGCACGTGATATATTATAGGGAGTAACGATATGTTTTATGAAATGTAGTGAAGTTAAAAAGACGATCTTATGCTTTGGAATGTAGTGAAGTAAAAGTAAAAGTAACTCAAAATAAAACTACTCCAGTAAAGTACAGATACTTGAAAAATGTACTTAAGTACAGTAACGAAGTAAAGCTACTCCGTTACTGTCCACCACTGATTCTAATATAAACATGTATTTTTGTAGATTTGTGTGATATAAACTCACTGCTACAAGAAAGTCAGAATTGCGTAGAATTGCAAAGTTAGAATTGTGAGATATGAACTCCAAATTGCATCTTATAAACACTGTATTCCATTAAAAAAGTCATAATTCTGAGTTTATATCTCCAAATTTTTATTTTATTTTGTACAGATTGTGGTTTCATATCTCACAATTCTTTCTTTTTAAATTATCATTCATTTAAATAAAAGGTTAGACTGGAATATATTTATCTCTGCATATTAAAAACATATAATTGGTAGCTGCAACTTTATCGCAATCTGGAAAATAAGACACATTTTTTGTCACGTTTTATCACATTTATTTTCTCAGAATTGTGTTTACTTCTTACAATTCTGAGATTGTAAGAATGTTTATATTGAATTTTCTCTCCATTCTGAGTTCATATATTTTCCTTGCAGTTTTAGTGGTTATATATCGCAATTAATAATTTTTCCTCAATTTATAATTGTGCTTAAATCTTGCAATTCTGAGTTTAGATATCGCAATTTATTTGATATTTTATCTCGAGATTTTATCGGAGTTTATATCGTACAATTCTGAATACTATTTTGAGTTTATATATTGCGATTAAATTGTTTCCCTCAGTTTATACCTCACAATTCGGATTTTTCTCGCAATTCTGTATTTAAATATCACCATTCTGACTTTTTCTCGCAATTTTGAGAATATATATCGCAATACAGTTTTTACCTCAGTTTAAACACTACATCAAAGTTAAGATTTTTTCTTGCAATTCTGTCATTTTGAATTGTGAGATTATATGTCTTTTTTTCTTGCAATCCCGAGTTTATATATTGCAATACTAACGTTTTTCACAAAATTCTGTATTTTCAAATATTTTTTATGTGAAGTTTGTCCCAATTCTATGTTTATATATCACAATTCTGAGTGTGTATCGTGCAATTCCACGTTTTAAAATGTCTAAATTCTGCGATATCAAACTCGCAGTTTTGTTTTACTCAGGGCTTCCATAGTCTTCTGTGTTCTGTGTGATAATGACGGTAATCTCCATCAGTAAAGCCCTGTTTAATTACGGGCCGTCTGAGCGTTATGTGAGCGGGCCCAGATTGCTCTACTGTACCCAATTTCTGAAGCATTACCAATTAAGACTTTAATGTCTCTATAAATATTCAAAAGCATATCCGTGTGGAGAGAGTGTGTTTCTCAGTAACCTGTGTCTGAAGGTGTCTGCGTCTGAACCTGTTGATGGCTGAGTCCAGCGCTCTCGTATCCCAGCATGCTCTTTATTAGCTCAGTTAGGGTGTGGGATACGAAGCATTATTTCCTCCGCAGAGTTCGGCCTTTCTGATTAAATTAAATGGTGAATTATAGATGAGCAGGAGCCGGGTTCAGCCTGCCAGCTTTGTAATGATCTTTTGGTCGGAGCATCTTATAACGCGTTTGCCCTTCGTTCACGTCCAGATACAGAGAGATAAAAGACACATCAGCAATGCACCATGGCTTCCACAGCAGTATTTTTGTTTTCTGTGAAATAAAGCCAGCGTGTCTATCGATTGGGTGCTGGAGAAACAGAATCTCTGTAAACTTCATCTGAAGGGCACCAGCTGTCTGTCTGCTATCCATTATTCATGGATCTGGACATTTTAGATCTTGCTAATGTTTCAGATCACATAATTGGATGGGAGCAACATAAACGCTTCTGTTGTGAATATGCGTGGCTCTCTCTATAAACACAGCTCGGGGTTGTTCCCTATAGAAGGTCAATGTGCGTCTGATGATGGAGCAGCAGAAGTGTCCTCCAGGGGGCAGTCCAACTGTTCCCAAACATCATCATCATCTTCATCATCTGAGATCCTGTGTCTCCTGAAACTCAGGTCCAGGTCATCAAACAAGCAAGATACAATGAAGCCTTTTTTTGGAAAACTGTGATTTATTTTCATTATTAATTGTCATTACATTTGAGCAGAAATATAGACAGTATATTTAAGTTGTAAATATTTTTACATCATGCATAGTAATTATGTAAGATGTTACAGTAATGTTTATTTATTTATTTATTTATTACCAGTCTGGCCCACTGGTTAACATTTGGAATAATTAGATTTTTTTTCTATCCATATTTTAAAAAATAAATCATTTTGATAATTTATATTTGTAAATAAATTACATTTAAAAACAGTAATATTGTGAAATATTTTTAAAATTAAAAACAGTTTTCTAATTTTACATAGTTGTATATTATAATGTTATTTATAAATGTAATGTAATTTAAAAATATATCTTAATATAAAACAGTGTATATATATATATATATATATATATATATATATATATATATATATATATATATATATATATATATAATATGCTATATAATACAAATACAATATAAAATAATATAATATAATATAAAAATTCACACTAGTATTGTTTTTAACATATTTATGATCAAATAAAAGCAGTGTATATAAGCAGAACATTTTCTATAATTAATTTTGAATTTTAATTTCACAATTTTGACATTTTCGGGGGGGGGGGGGGGGTTTGTTATTTTTTTTTATTTTAGTGGATTGTGAGCTGTTCTTGTGAGGTTTCTTGTCTCCAGGATGTTGAGTTTAAAGGTTGTTGGTGTGAGTTTCTCTCTCTGCTCTGGTCTTCGGGCTTTGCAGATGTTTTTAGTTGATACTCATGAGTGTCTGAAGCAGAGAACAGGACGAGAGCTCTGTCCCTGATCAAGAGAGTGTGTTACACACAGAGCCGGAGAGGCATGCTGGGTAACACTGACATGTCGCTCACGCACATCTGCAACAGGTTCAACAACACACAGAGGAAGCACAGACTGATTATGTGTGTGTGTGTGTGTGTGTGAGTGAGATTGAGAGTGTGTGTGTGTGTGTGTGTATAATGACATGGGTATGACACAGGTATTACAAGGAGAGGGTTCTTATGAGGACATAACCCATGTCCCCATTTCTCAAAACACTTATAAATCATACAGAATGAGTTTTTTTGAGAAAGTAAAAATGCACAAAGTTTCCTGTGAGGGTTAGGGTTAGGTGTAGGGTTGGTGAAGGGACATAGAATATACAGTTTGTACAGAATAAAAACCATTACACCTATGGGATGAACACACTTTACACAGAAACAAACATGTGTGTGTGTGTATGTGTGTGTGTGTGTGTGTGTGTACAGTGCACAGGATGCATACATATACATTGTGCATCATAAAGTTAATTTAGTTCAACCCTCGTGAAATCTCACATCATATCAGGAGCATCTGTTTATGTGCATCTCATCATCTTCAAGCGATCTGTAGCTCTCAAAGAATCAGTCAAGGGGAGTTTCAGTTTTTACCGGGGGCAATCGGTGAAACTGATAGGAGTGAGAAACATATATGTGCACATGAACACTATAGATCCAGCAGCAGCGCTAGTTCATGAAACCTGTGCAGCTCTGCTTTTCACATCACAGCGCCGTTATTACAGCTGTAGCTCATTTTGACACACATTCTGCATTAAACACTTTCTGTGAATATGAATGTGTTCGTAAGCTGTAATTGTGTGTTATTGGCTTCTCTGTGTAGGGTAAAGCTGAATGTTCTTGTGTGATGCTCATTGGCTGATTTGAGCGTTGCCAGATTGTCAGTGAATCGTGCGCGTGTTGTTGTTGATTTTCAGCGTAGGCCTTCACACTCATTCATTCTCTCTCCGGCAGCTTTCAGAACAAAATCCAAGTGAGAGCAGGTTTATAACAGAGAGAAGAGTTTGTCGATGCTGAGGAGAGTCAGACGTGTCTGGGTTGAAGCGACGGTGGATTTACATTCGGCGTGTAATTGTCTTGAAGAGTCTGAAGGTTTGTGTTTGAGGGTCTCGCTTCAGTGACGAGCAACACGTCCTTCTCTGCTGTGCATGCGCTAACTTCTAATTACGGGATCTCAGTCCCATTTCACCAGTCCTGTACCTGCTCGTCTTCATGAAATTCATGTGCTGTCCGAGTCCTCAATCACACTGACAGCTCCAGGCCTGCAGAAATACTGCTTACATTACAGTTCATTCTTCAAAGCAGCTGTGATCGCACGGAAGAGCTTCGAAATCACACACTAAAATCTGAACGGTGGAACTGTTACGATGAATAATACAGTACGGAGGATTTCTGCCGTCCTAGTCCTAGTGTGCTGCCTACCTAGACAGCATTTGACTAAAAGCTGTTTCTGAGAATGAATAAAGCAATACTGCTTCTTTCTGAGAAGACATCCCAGAATGCATTGTGCAAGATCAGTGACAATTCATTCAATATGGAAGGCAAAGTGAGAGAAATGAGAAACACAAAGGTCTAATATTGTTTTTATATAATTATTTGTACACTGTAAAAAAAATTTTTAACTACGAAATTGCATATTACATTTCACAATAATTAAATCTAACACATCAAATTAAATTTAAAACGTGAAATAATTTTACCTTTTAAAATATAGTTCAATAATATTAGTTTTTCTTGCAAGTTGTATCGTATAACATTAATTAATGCACATTTAACTAACATGAACATTTTATTAATTAACATTAACAATGTTGAATAAAATATATTGTTCATTGCAGGGTTATTATAGTTAATTTAAACTAAATACACAGAAAAGTTGTACAAAATAAAAGAAGAAAAAGATTAAACTGAAATAAATATATTAAAAAATTATATATATATATTTGAAAAAAAAAAAGAAGTGAAATATAATGATATGCGTTCAACAAGGTAGCCCAATAACCCAAACGACGTAACAGGCAACGCCCCTGACACTCCCGAAGAAGAAAAAACACCAACTTATATGTTTTTGTTAGGCTACTCAGCAGGGGCGGCGTTAGGGGTGGGCTAAGGGGGCTGAGGCCCGAATGTTTTCAGTAAAGCCCCGAATGTTTTTATTACCACCATGCTATCAATGAGTTTTCATGCCCAATAAAGTAATTTATATTAGAATTTAAATAAATAATTAAATAAATATCTCTCGACCCTCACGTCCACAGTGTCTGTAAATTTACCCAAGTAAGTTACGCCTTGTCATTCACACCCGACGAAAACCGCCCACTGATTCTAGTGCTTATGACTGACATGTAAACTGACCAACCATCGATGAGCGTCTGTACGATCCAGCCAATGAAATTAGATCTTTTGGAGGCAAGCGGTTTGTTGACGTGTAGTATTTTACTAGATCAATTTATTTGAAAATTAAAATGGATATTGCAAAATTCATCTTCTTCTTCTTCAACCGACACCCCCATCCCCCCCAGCCAGCTTCAGGTATCTGTAACTTTTAGTATTATATTTCTTTTTCGGCTTTAAATTGTGTCTGATTTAGCATTCCATTTTGAACATCTAACGGTTAACGGTTGCGCAGCACAGTCTTTAGGGGACACACACACACACACACACACACCGCTCCAAACTCCCAAACTGACTCAAATGATTCGCGATCCCGCTCCGAACTCCCGAACTGATTCAAATGATTTGCGATCCCCAAACTGACTCAAATGATTCGCGATCCCCAAATTGTCTCAAATGATTAGCGATCCCGCTACGAACTCCCGAACTGCTTCAAATGAGTCGCGATCCCCAAATTGGGTCAAATGATTCGCGATCCCGCTCCGAACTCCCGAACTGACTCAAATGATTCGCGATCCCGCTACGAACTCCCGAACTGATTCAAATGATTCACGATCCCCAAATTGACTCAAATGATTCGCGATCCCGCTACGAACTCCCGAACTGCTTCAAATGATTCGCGATCCCCAAATTGACTCAAATGATTCGCGATCCCGCTCCCAACTCCCGAACTGACTCAAATGATTTGTGATCCCAATACACATAATGCTATAAAAGTGTGCACATTGAGAGAAATGAACAGCAGATGTTCATGTTAACAACTTCTTTAACTTGAGCAAACGCTGCTAATACATTTGTTAATAAAGTAAATAAAACAAAAACATGAATGTTTTAATGCTACTGAATAAAAATAAACGATCCACTCGAAAGTCTCAGCTCATCATGACAGGACCTGGATCAGTGAGCTGCGTCTCGGGCCGATGACGTCACTTCCACGGAGGCATGTTGTACACGCCCCCCGTCCACGTCAAAACAGTGCCACAAAGAGATACATGCAGAAAAGTGAAGCGCAAAGGAAAAATGGCATCGCAAGCTCAAACTAGACTGACACGCAAAATAAAAGCAGCGTTGCTAATAAATTAATAGATATGACCATGGAAAATATGTATTGCAAAATCATTGCTTTCGCGCTGTTTCATTTGTTTTGCAATTCTTAATTTTTGTTTGCAAAAAGCAAATGTATTTTCCTCAATACTTTAAATAAAATGTTTTACATTTGTTTTTGTTTTTATTGTTTTTGTATATTTTAAACAAGGTAAATCTTTCTGATTTATTAAAATAAAAAAGTCACATACATGGAATTTTCTGGGCTAAGCCCCAGATCTCCACTCACCTAGGAACCACCCCTGCTACTCAGTCAGGCGCTGAGACCAGAAATAGAAGATCCTCCAATAACCAACAGGTCTGGTGTTTGGGTGCACTTTGGATTCCCTGTAAGCCATGGTGATGGCAAGAGAGTGGTGGATAAATAAAACAACGGTATGTCTGCGGTGATTGGTAGGCTACATTTACGTTACATTTACATTATAGCAGCGGATATGAGACCTAACTGATGGAACTAACTGATCTCTGCTTCATTACAGTTTGCACATATGTTTTCGTCGTGAACGTTGATCTTCCTTCAAAACAGCCGGTAAAAGAGTCGCGCCACTTTGACACGGAATTAGATCTGGCTTTTGTTCACACAGCGCTCGTCCCGGGTCGAACCTCGCAATGTTACTAGGTCCCCGACCAGGGTTCAATTCTGTAATCAATCCCGGGACGTGGTTGCTTTCACACAGTAGGCGACCAGGCAATGTTCCGGAAATATTGCGGGTCCGACGTGCAGTGTGAAAGGGGCTCATGAAGACGCGGAAATTTCAGCAAAGGATAAATGGATTTGCAGCTCTAAAAATCGTTTGCAGTAGGCCAGCTCTGCTACTAAATTTATTTCAAAATTGCAATTCATATACAGCTATGATCAGCTGTTCCTTCATCTTGGCTGAGCTTTCAACGTTGTTACGGGAAAGGATGAAGCTGATTGGTTAGTTCTTGTCACATGACCCGCGGTGCTCTTGCGGCATTCTGAAAAGTCGAGATGTTTTTACATTTTGCTGTATCTAAAATGTACCGAACCGTACCGAACCGAACCGTGACAGCAGTGTATCGTATCTAATGAATTTTGTGAACCGTTACACCCCTAATATATAAATATAATAAAAATACTTTTGTTTTACTTCATACTAAAATAGTAACAAAAAAAAAATAATAGCAACGACATTGAAACAATAGTAATGAAAATAACTAAAAAACTAAATTAAGTAAAATGAAGATATACTGTATGGAGCACAAAACCAGTCAGAAAGCTAAATTTTACAAAATTGAGATGCATACATCATCTGAAAGCTGAATAGATCATCTCTCCATCGATGTGTGGTTTGTTCGGAGGACAATATTAGAAAATCTGGAATCTGAGGGGAGCAAAGAAATCTAAATATTGAGAAAATCACCTTTAAAGTTGTTCAAATGAAGTTCTTTTATAAAAAATATACTTCATTCACTAACAAATAGTTCTAGAATCTATGTAGATATCAATATTTTTGACATACGAGTATGTTTTGTTTATTAAAGTGAATGTAGGTCAATGTAGGGTGCTAATTTCCCTCAATAGGCAGCTCCCTGTGTAGACAAAGTAAATATTTTCTTTGATCAAGCATGTTTTCTTGGGGTGTTTCCGCTCTTGTTTCCGAAGTGACATCCTTGTCTGGGAAGTGATTCAGTTTTAATGGTGTTTACGGAGCTAGGATCAGTGTGTGCCCTCCGCACTCATCACACACACTTTGAAGTGCTGTGAAACCCTAAGATATGAGGATGAACGGAGTACACATCATCAGATTCTCGCCTCGCTCACACACAGTCAGGAGATCACAGTTAATGTCGCTTGATTGAACAGCACTGACCCAGACGACGGCAGAAATGATCTGAAAATCAACAGGAAATCCACATTGACTCTTATTTACTCTTATAACTCATGCTCCTGGTCTCATCCTGAACGATTCGTGTAAGTGCACAGTATTCTTAAAAAAAAGTGAATCCTGATTTACTTGAAATGTGTCACGTTATTATCAGGATTCACAAAAAGAACCAGAAGAGATATTAGAAAAAAAGAAAACTTGTAAACTGTGTGTGTGTGTGTGTGTGTGTGTGTGTGCGCATGCATAAAATACATAAATATAAAACACATACATATGTACATACACACACTTTTTAATTATATATTTTAGATAAAATAATTACACTATATGTATTTTATAATCTGAATGAAACTGAATATAAAAATAAATATAAATAAATCTATGTAGTTATGTATGTATGTATGGTATAGTTAAAAGTATTATTAATATTTTAATATAAAAAAACTATGTAACATACAAATATATGCATAAAATCAATAAATATAAAAATAGCAATAAATGTATTAAAAAATGTAAATAAATAGCAATAAATTTACATGTGCATATGTTATAATGCATGTAAAAGTATGTAAATTATTTTAAAAAATATTAAAATTATTTATTAAATACTTTATTTTATTAAGTATCTTTAAAATATGTATTTATTCAAATTATTATTCTTTATAAATGTATAAAAAATTATATATATATATATATATATATATATTATATATATATATATATATATATATATATATATATATATAGTAATAATGATAGATTAATAATAATATATTCACACACTGACATTCAAAAAGTGGGAAGAGGGAATCTTTTTTAATTTTTAAATTTTAATTTTAAAATTTGTTTTTTTTATAGATTAGATGGAATAATGATGCTGGAAATTCAGCTTTAATCACAGAAATACACACCCAAACATTTTGAAGTGCAGTATATTAAAATAAAACATTATTATTGTTAAATTCCAATAATGTTTCACAGTGTTACTATTTTTCTGTATTTTGGATCAAATAAATGCAGCCTCAGTGAGCAGAAGAGACGTCTTTCCAAATCATGACAAACCTTACTGATCCCAAACGTCTGAATGCCTGAAAAGAACAAAAACAGAAAGGTTGTGATTTTAAGAGCCCCTGGAAATCCAACATATGTAATGCTCAGTTTTATATGATTGTTTCTCTTTCTCATATCTGTGACCCTGTCAGGAGTTTGAAATCTTTCCAAGCAGCTTGTGGTGTTGTTCTTCAGCTCGAGACGTCTGTGTTGCTCTGAAACAGATAGAAATATGGCGTCTCTCTGAAAGATTGTCGACACACTCCCCATTGTTCGCACAAGTGATGCCCTTCTCAAAGACACACTCCAGGTGTTCAGAGAAGGAATGAAAATTGAGTGCTTTTAGACTGATGGGACCATTACACCTTTAACCACAAGAGAAAAATGCTCCGTTCAGCCTTCTAGGATTACCACAAAATTACATCAAATGACTTACAGGGCAAGTCCCAACCGCTGACAGAACGAGCTGGACGTGCAGGTTCAGGCCGGGTTTGTTCTTTAGCTAATGAATCATCAGAGAAATCCCACTGAACCGACAATCGTCACTGCTTGAAGTGCTGCGTAATTATAGTGTTCGGCAGCTACTGTTCACGATTCACCAGATCTCTGGATCACTGCTGCACCTCCACACCGCTCACCACGACTGCATTTATTTGAGACAAAATACAGTAAAAATAGTGAAATATTATTCCAATGTAAAGCAGCTGTTTTCTGTGTGAATCTGTGTTAAAGTGTAATGTATTTCTGTGATGCTCCGCTGTATTTTCAGCATCATTCCTCCAGTCTTCAGTGTCACATGATCTTCAGAAATCAGAATAATATGATCATTTACTGCTCAAGAAACATGAAGATTATTAGCAATGTTGAACACAGTCATCAAGATGAATTTGTTGTTCTACAAGTTTGTCTTGTTTTGTGTAAAAAAATATCAACATTTTGTTAGTTTTTCCTTAGACAAAATATCTGCTAATGGGGCGAGAGAAATAATCTTGTTTACTGAATTAAGATTCAGGGGGTTTTTTACCCCGCTGTCAGATATTTTTGCTTGTTTTAAGATAAAATGTTGATAATTATTTTTAGAAAACAAATCATAATATCTTTAATCTTTGTACTTGTACAGTAAATGCATCTTGAGTCACGAATGTTTAGACATTTCAACTAGAAAACAAGACACAAATACTAAGAACATATTTTTTTTGGAGTGTGGTAACAATATATACACCACAGTTTAAAAGTTTTTTTCTTTTGCTCTTCTTCTCCTTTTTTGACTGAAACTAATACTTTTATTCATTAAGTATGCTTTAAATGGATCAAAAGTGACTCTAAACTGTGACACAATTATAGTGTATTCAATGATTTCTGAAGATCATGTGACACTGAAGACTGGAGGAATGATGCTGAAAATACAGCGGAGCATCACAGAAATACATTACACTTTAACACAGATTCACACAGAAAACAGCTGATTAACATTAGAATAATTTTTCACTATTTTTTTATCAAATAAATGCAGTCTCAGTAAGCAAAAGAGACTTCTCCGAGAAGATTACAAATCTTGAAGTGAATATTTCCCTCTCTGTGGTTTCTGAGGCTTGAGTCGCTCCCCACAGATCTCACCTGAGGGCTGTTCTCCGAACCCCCTCCTCCACTTCACAGGACCCGTTTGAAACCAGACGTTAACCTCCGGCCTCAAGCACTCCTCCCTGGAGACGCCAAATCAGCTTTTGCTCCACGTCAATTACACTGATTCCATCTGGAAACTCCTGAGACTGAAGCTCTGGGTGAAGATAGAAACACAATGGCTGAGAAATGCACAGAAAACCAGAAAACAATATCATCTCATTTCAGGAGCAGTGTGAAAGATTAGAACTAGATGCAAGTTAAATATAACTGTTCTAAGATTTGTTTCTCTATGGAACACCAGAAAGGTCATAAAACATGAAAACTCTGCACCGTTTACACATTGTCAATGTTATTTACACGTTGTTTACATTTTATTAATATATTGTTTGTGCATGGTCAACATGTTGCTTGCACATTGTTTATGTTCTTACATTTCAATTATGCATAGTTTCCGTTATGTTTTTGTGTTGTTTGTGCAATGTTACCGTTTTAAATTTGCGCTTCGTCAATGTGTTTTATATCTGTTATTTACTTGTTCTTTGCATATTGTCAATGTGTTGTTTACATGTTGTTTGAATTTTTTGCATGTAGTCAGTGTGTTGTTTACGTGTTGTTTACATGTTGTCTGTGTATTGTAAACACTATTTTCATGCATTGTTTTATTGATTGTTTGCATGTTATTTAAGCATTTAGACAATTGCACATTGCTTGTGCATTGTTTATGTGTTGTTTACATGTTGTTTGTGTATTGTAAACACTATTTTTGTACATAGTTTATTAATTGTTTGCACGTTGTTTACACATTTACACATTGTGACTTGTTTGTGCATTGTTTATGTGTTGTTTACATGTTGTTTGTGAATTGTAAACAATTTTGTACATAGTTTATTAATTGTTTGCACATTGTTTACACATTTACACATTGCAACTTGTTTGTGCATTGTTTATGTGTTGTTTACATGTTGTTTGTGTATTTTAAACACTATTTTTGCACATGGTTTATTAATTGTTTGCATGTTGTTTACACATTTACACATTGCAACTTGTTTGTGCATTGTTTATGTGTTGTTTACATGTTGTTTGTGTATTTTAAACACTATTTTTTGCACATGGTTTATTAATTGTTTGCATGTTGTTTACACATTTACACATTGCAACTTGTTTGTGCATTGTTTATGTGTTGTTTACATGTTGTTTGTGTATTTTAAACACTATTTTTGCACATGGTTTATTAATTGTTTGCATGTTGTTTACACATTTACACATTGCAACTTGTTTGTGCATTGTTTATGTGTTGTTTACATGTTGTTTGTGTATTTTAAACACTATTTTTGCACATGGTTTATTAATTGTTTGCATGTTGTTTACACATTTACACATTGCAACTTGTTTGTGCATTGTTTATGTGTTGTTTACATGTTGTTTGTGTATTTTAAACACTATTTTTGCACATGGTTTATTAATTGTTTGCACGTTGTTTACACATTTACACATTGCGACTTGTTTGTGCATTGTTTATGTGTTGTTTACATGTTGTTTGTGTATTTTAAACACTATTTTTGCACATAGTTTATTAAATGTTTGCACATTGTTTACGCATTTACACATTGCATCTTGTTTGTGCATTGCTTGCGTGTTGTCAACGTATTTTTATGCATTGTTTAGACATTGTTTGCACATTGGTTCCTTGTTGTTTGTGTTAAAATTCACATTTTTGACCTTCATGGCGTTCCATACACCTCACCACACTTATGTCTCTAAAATAAACGCATCTATTGTTCACATCTGACTCCTGGAATTGGGAATTTAAAGCCTCATAATAGCAGTGTGAAGGAGGGGCGCTATAACTAATGTTAAGTGAGCAGATGTGCTAAGAAAAGTGTTTTTCACTGTAATAATTGCGGTTTTGAATTCAACACCTCTGGGGAAAGGAACCCAATCTATCTCACCCCGGGGCCGTGCTCTCTGTAATTCTGGAAGTGTAGAGACGCGCCCCTCTTCACGAGGTTGAACCCCTCTGCTTCGCAGGAGATCGAATGTCTGCTCTTAAGTGTGCCAACAATGTCAAAGAAACCGAGATGAACAATATTTGCATTGTAGCTACACGATGACTTCTGCCCGTCGTCACCGAGAGGTTTGGGACAGCGAGGAGTCGCTCCACATCACAGGATTGAGTTGCTCTCCATTACATTTTTAATTCCACTTTGCTAGAAATGAGTCCAAATATTTAGTGAAATACTTGTATTGTCAGATGCACGGTTTCTGTGATTCGAGTGAAACTAGGTCACTGTAGTCAGACAGGAACAACTCTTTTGTACAGTTTCCATCTGAACAGTAATAATTATGGACTGAGAACAGCAGGGGTACGAGTCTGTGTGCTGTTTATTGATGGAGTCCACCATCATACACGACTTCAATTGTTTCCATCTGAGTTGTGGATAGAAATCCCACTGCTGTTAGCGGCTGTATTTAATGATGCATGGCTGAAATAAACATTTTTTTCTTTAAATATAATCAACTCTCCAGCCCTCCACCCGCGTTCAATCTCTCAAGCAGCTTTTCCTTTTGCAGGCTTAGAGAAGCGCAGGCACAGAAAACCATTCACAAGCTTACAGACATGGAGAAAAATGACTGCAAACTTCAGAAGATACAAACACATGCTCAAACTGTGCACAAATTAGAGACTTTTGTATTTCACCACCAAAAAGAGTCAAATAAATAAATGAAATCCATTATTGGACGGAACATAGTTGCATTTCCTCCCGAGCACTGTTCAACACAGCATTGTTTATTATTAGTATTGTACAATATTTCTACACTCCTTTTCACAATCAAGTGGCATTTAGCTAATATATTAAATCTGTTAACATAATGTCTTTGTTTGTGTCTTTGTCTCTCTAAAATCTTTTGAGAAGTAGGGAACAGGTGAAATAAAGAAGCTCTTAAAAAACTTAAAATGCATTTCCACCCCAAACAAAAATGTAATCTATCAATATGCATTTGTTACAAAATGAGCAGCATTAAATGAATGCGTAAACATAAAGTGTAAATCTGGTCTTCTATTATTGTAAGGCTTCGGTGGTGTGAGATGTTTGAGATGATCTGATGGTTTGTGTTGTGTGTGTTTGGTGTTTAGAGTCACTATAAGGCAGTCATTGGTGGATTGATTCCTGAAGAGAGAAACACTGTAACACTTTTTGTCTCCCGAGAGGCAAGTGTGATGTTTCTGACATGACACTTGAATGCACCAATCGATGCGTTTGTTTAAACTTCTGAATCAACCAATCACACGAGTTTGGGGTGGGATTATGGGTTTGATTGACAGTAGGATGAAAACATTTATCATTGACCTTTTCATTGTTTTTTTTTGCATCCTTCTTGCATAGTTTTGTCATTTTTGGAAATTTTGTGCAGTTGTTCATTACTGGTGGGTTGAGTCTGGGGTAAAAGGGTTCTTTAGAAAAACGCATTAATCTACAAAATGAATGTGCACTGGGTGTGTTTTTGCTTTTTTGTGTTTTTCTTCAATTTATGAAGGTGCTATAACTGAATCATACAATACTCTGTCGTCATTGTACAATGCTATGGTATTTTGTACACACAATTTAGTTTGTATGACCTGCCGTGTCAACTTCCAAATCAACCAATCACATGTGTTAGGGGCGGGACTATCAGTTTGATTGACAATAGGCAGAAAACCCAGGATGCATTGTTATTGAATATGTATCTCTAATGCAGACCATTATATGCATGTTTGTACTTGTACACACATCAACAAGCATTTAATGTTGTTTTGATATTCTGATGTGCTGCTCAAAAACATATAATAATATTATTATTTCAGATTTCTTTGATGAATAACGTTTTTAAAAGCATTTATCTGAAACAGAAACCTTTTGTGATGTTATAAATGTCTTTATCATCACTTTTGATCAATTTAATGCAAAAAAAAAGATTATACTGACTTTTGAATTATATAGTGTATGGTGTTACAAATTATTATTATTTTTTGAAATCTTTGGATCGATTTCAAATCATCATATTTTCATGATTTCTGAAGATCATGTGACACTGAAGACTGGAGGAATGATGCTGAAAATACAGCGGAGCATCACAGAAATAAATTACACTTTAACACAGATTCACACAGAAAACAGTTTTTTAAATAGTAAAAAATATTTCACAATTTTACTGCTTTTACTGTATTTTAGATTTAATAAATGCAGGCTTGATGCACAGAAGAGACTCTATGGTGTTTCTGTGATCTGCAGGGAATCTCTGCAGTTGTTCTTCACTGGTGGAGTACAGGGGTCTCTGAGGGTCTTAACGAAACCCCTGGAGCGCTGCCGTCACCCGGGGCAGAAACAGCACAGGGGTTCCTGATATCTCCCGTCCCGTGCACGTTTCCACCCGCTCTCAGCAGGAGGTTCAGAGGACAGTCTGGATTCACGGAGAACAAAAGCAGAATTAGTTTCTGTGGTCTGGTGTCTGTCTGGCGTGAGCTCCTTGGGCGATCGGAAGACATCGATCCCTGCTGTTTTTGTTGGGAAGAAAACACTTTCTGTAATCTACATTAGCTGGTCTCCGGGTGGATTTTATTGGGTGTTTACTGCGGTACTTGATCTCAATCATTTGGCTCTTGCTTTAGTGAAAATAGGTTTCCGGGACGGAGTGATTTTTCCTGCTTGTTGTTGCTCGTGTTTACACACTGTTTTCAAGGCCTGACGTCCATCCTTCATCCTTCCAGTTATTCGTAGACGTTTGTGTGTGGTTTTGCAGGTGTGTATGTGAGGAACGTGCTGCTAATTTGTTGCTGTTCTCGTCGACTGATGTCTGGAGGATATGAGACTCTCTGGAGACGGTTGAAGGAGAGAATAGTTTTCATTTTCATTTTTCCTGCTTGCTTTGCATTTAGATGCCCTGAGGTGAACATCTCTTAATGAGATAAACAGGTCACTGCTGGCCCCAAACCTGTCGAGGACACGTCCGGGTCAGATAACCCTCAAACATCACGAGGAATTACACTTGACGTGAAAACTCATTTTAGAGCCATTCATTATTTTGGTTATTTTCATGGAAACACAATTTCCAATCAAATTCATAAAAAAAGCCAAGATAGAAACTGCTAGAAGAAAGCGGGATTTGTGAGATAAAAAGTTGCAATTACCTTTTATTTTGTGTTCTGTTGTGGAAAACTGGCTTTTATATAAAACATTTCTAAAAGTTTGGAATAATTGAGATTTTTATAAATGGTCTGTTTTTGAAAGACAAACCATTTCTGCTCACTAAGGTTGTATTTATTTGATCAGAAATACAGTAATATTTTTTTATGTTTTAAAATGTTTTCTTTTTGACAATATTTAATGTCATTACGGGAATAATTTACATATTAAAATATATAAAAATGTCAAACTGTTCTTTTAAACTATTTCAAATTATTGTTATTTTTACTGTTTTTCTTTAAAAAAACAAATTAAACTTAAAACACAAATTAAACCTTCCAAACTGTTTCATACACACACAGAGAAAATTAAGAAAATAAATTACATTTATTTAAAAATATATTTATTTATTTAATATTATATATTTGTGTGGTCATATTTCCTGCAAAAATAATACTTCAAAATGAAAATGAGCATCAAGGTGGTATATAAATACTAACATGATGCATAAATACCGGTATGTAAATATACTGTTATATATTTTTGCATAAAAGTTTATTTTATTTTATTTATTTCATTATTTCTCTTCTCACAAACACTTTTTGAAGTTGAAAATAAATAATTTTAAAACTAAATAATCTAAAAAAAAAAAAAAATAGTGTGTGCAAATAAAAAAAGGTGTTTTACAAGAAGTTTGTATTGTGAAATTTCACTTTTAGTGGCATTTCTTATTGGCAGTTATTATTATTATGTAATTATTTGTAAAATGATCTAACAGTTACTGAGTAAAAATGGTTTTAAAGCCAATCCTACACATATATATATATATACACATATGTTGGTGTGTGTGTGTGTGTGTGTGTGTGTGTGTGTGTGTGTGTGTGTGTGTGTGTGTGCGCGGGTATGTGTGTGTGTGTGTGTGTGTGTGTGTGTGTGTGCGCGGGTATGTGTGTGTGTGTGTGTGTGTGTGTGTGTTTGTGTGTTTGTGTGTGTGTGTAGGTGTGAGTGTGTGAGTGTGTGTGTGTGCGTGCGTGTGTGTGTGAGTGTGTGTGTGTGTGTGTGTGTGTGTGTGTGAGATCACATGTCAGATACACTGATGAAGAGAGCGTGTTGAAATGCATCAGGTCTGCCCTGGGGTCACTTCCCTGGGAAACGTCCCGTGTTATCAGATGAGGCTGATGGGCAGCGGTCTAGAGTTACTTGAAAATAATCCCATCCTTACTTCAGGAGCAGCACGTGATCAGGCCGGGAACGCTGGGAAAGAGAGCGAGGCTTATTGATCGCTTAAAGCATGTTGTGTCTGCTTTCCTCTTTGTGCTGCCTATATATATATATATAAAATAAATACACGTCATTGTAAAATAAATGTATTGTAAAACTTTATCTTACATTTTTTACTTTATTTAAAAAAAACAAAATACTGAAAACTTTTTTTTTTCTTTTACATGATTTTGCTTTCAAAGTAAAGACAGTTTGGAGTTTAAAAAATTAATAAAAAATATTTCACAATTTAAAAAAATAAAAATAAATAATAATAATAATAAAAAAAAAAATATATATATATATATATATATATATATATATATATATATATATATATATAAATTATTCCTTTTTTTATTACTAATATTATCTCTGAACATTTGCACTTATTCAGTTCAATTCAATTTTACTTGTATAGCGTTTTACGATACAACTTTTACAGAAAATTACGTTTCTACGATATCTACAGTAGCTTATCAACAAGCAGCACTACCGGTATTTTTAACCGTATTTATTTATTTATTTTGTAATTACTTCAGGGTTTATCAGTCTTTCATTTGAATAAAAAATTAAGGCCACTGGAATATTTTCTCAAAAAAAAAAAAAAGAAATCAAAGAACTATTCTCTGAAAAATAAAAGGAACAAAATATGAAAAAGATTTTCTGTTAGATCTTGGCCGTATAATGCAAATTCCAGTTGTATAAGGCCGTGTGCCAGAATGCCATTTTTCACAATGGGTTTATTATTTCAAGACGTTTGTGTTCAGAATGATGGAATGGAAATCAAGGTTAACAGCCTCACTAACATAATCATAGATGTGCTGCACTGAAACACAACAGTACTCATGCATAATTTGTCTGTACACATTTCAAACACCGCGCTTGAAGACAGATCTCTGGATGACGGAGCGATGGCATTCTTCAGAAATCTCCATAAATCATCATTAGGAGAAAGTCCTGACATCCTGCTCATTAATCATAAGGTGGGATTTGCTTTCCTCTCCGGTTACCCAAACCTCAGATCTAGCAATATTCCTCTGCTTGTAATGTCACGGCCTGACGATATTGAAACACACACCGATCTAACAGAGCTGGTTCAGGTTCCACAGAGGAGCAGCGAGATGAAAGAGAACGGAGAGCGCTGGTGTCTCTGCAGCTTGTGATCAGGAGTCTGGACGTCGTCTGTCCCTCTTGTGTGCATTTATGAACTATTGAGGTATAATTTGATTCATTTGAGTGTCTCTCTGCTCGGCTTGGCTCATTTAAATGTGTCTGAATCCATTTTCCATCCAAACTCAGCACAGAAAATGTCTACGGCTCACTGTGCTTCATTCTTGAAGGTTTCAAGGTTTTCCCGCATAAGCATCTCAAGGCACAATACAAGTATCACATTTTAACAGAATTGATTATTATGTCAATGTCATATATGTGTATATACTATATACAATGTTTTTCCCCCACATTGGTACACTAGTTCTCAGTACGCTATATTATAACAAAATTTTGGACATATATACTAAGACATATACACTGTATAATGCATTTTTTTATTATTTAACATCCACAGAATTTTTTTTACTTATTTTCTTTTATTTTTATTTTTTTACATTTTTTTCTTACCTATTTTGTTACACCTTTGTGTTCCCAAAGCACCCCCCCCCCCCAAAAAAAAATGCAAAAATATATTTTGGTATATTATCATCAAATATTGGATGCAATCTTTGTTATCTTGTTTTCTTTTAATAGCACAGGTTTTGTATTTCTTTTTTAGAAACAGATTGATTGATCTGAGCTCATGCACATTGGCTTTTCAGCAACATTTTTTTATAAAAAACTGAGGTGCATAAGTTAAGGTCAGTGAGGCCTACAATCAATTTGTTCCAAATAATAATAATAACAATAATAATAATAATAATAATAATAATAAAGGCAAATCCCTGCACAAACTGAAAGAAAACAAGTTGACAAGAAAATTGAATCCAATATTTATAAAAATTTATTTTAAAAGGCCAGCCATTTTTGTCCGGGAATGCCAAATTAGGATGTTGAGATTATAAATGCAGCTTTTGACTGGTGTTTAATGTAAAGAGCTGAAGATGTGTTCTGATTGGCCAGCTCAGAGCTGATTTCAGTCTTTCAGTCAGGTCGATTATTTCATTTCTTCTTTTGTTGATTTGATGACACATGACTGTGCCGTCTTCACATCTACATACAGTCTTGAATCAGGCATGTGCAATTAACAATTAACAAATGAACAATTTCTCCATGATTGGCTCATCAGTCATGCCAAGGCGCTCCAAATCTGGCTTTTGTTTGACGCTTCTGATGCACGCATTTCAATTCTCAGATGAAATCTTACTCGTGCATGTCATTAAGATCCAAAAATGACAGTATTTGTTCTTCCCAATCATGCACGAGAGTCAGCAGCATTGCATTTGCCGTCCAGAGCGGGAAAACAAACATTTCGGACATGCACACACGCTCCGAGAAACTGCACACAGAAATAAATAAGCAATCACGTTTTATTCAGATCTTTGTCTGATTGCAATCAGCACGGTTTATTCTCCCGCAGAGCAATCTGACACGCTTAAACAAAGGCCTGCGTTCACAAACAGAGGTTTTACTGCCGTTTTATACGTCTGCTCTCCTAAAAACAGCGCTGGGTGTTCTTTAAGAGCTGTAATACGACTACAGGGACGCTCTAATGACCCACTGAATGAATCTCCATATTGATCAGCTTCTCAAAGCCTTTTAAACCATCAATACCTTTTAGAGCTCCACTAAAGGTTAAGGACACGTGTGACCTCTTGTTTCTAGCTGACAGAAGGTGGCTTTAGTATCTGCGACCGTACAAACATCTGCGTCATGTGTGATTGTCTTCATATATTCGTGTCAAATCAAATGCACAGTTGAAAGTCAGCAGTCTTGGGTTGGTTAATGCGATATGCTTATAGAGGACTGATTAATCGCCTTCACCGGGATCCTGAACCTCCAGCAGAGTAATGGATTTTTACCCATAATGCATCTTGGCTAGAGTCACAGGTAAGATGTGTCAGAACAGATATTTGTGATGGGATTATTTATTTTTTATATAAAAGACCTGGAAATTTTCATTGCATGTTAAAGATTCTTTAAAAAAACCATCAGTGCCAATGAAGAGCATCTATTTTTAAGAGAGATATTGACTGAATTTGTGTGTTTTTATTTCTCCACAGGGATTGTAGAAGCAACCCCTTATGAAACAAAAATATATTGGAAAATATCACGTAATATATTAGGCATATATTCTTATATATATTAATTTTTTTCCAATATATTGCAATATATTGAAAGTGGCAATCATTTGTATATTTTGCAATATATCATATAATATATGTGTCATCAATATATTATTAAATGTATTCAAATATATAAAATATTAGAAATAAAAGGGAAAATAATATATTACAATATATCACAATATATTTTAAGAAATATATTGGTAAATATATTTTCCTTTCGTTAGGGACTCCTTCCAATGTTTCCATCTACGTATATTTTTGGCATATTACATAAAAAAACACTGGGTGAAAATGACAAGATTAATACAAGCACATGGAAACTCGTTTATCGAACAAATTCCTGGATGACCAAACGAAGGCCTCAACAGATCATGTGATTAACTATCGATAACAGATGGGATTGGATAATGGGACGGTCTCATCACACACCATCTCAGATATTATTATATCATCAAAACAATCTAGTCATTACTTTCCTTTACTCCCATGATCGCACGCCCAAACATCAGGCATCCAAATGCAAGATAACACAACGGCGTTTGTATTAGATTTATCTGCATGTGCAAAGAGCTACATTGTCATTTTTATTACTGATATTTTACGTTTTAAGTTTTTTTTTGCAACTTTGCGTGCAAGCATTGCCTTTGGAAACACTGAACGATGTCCGAGATCGTCCCGTTCTCCTCGGGGAGATTGGTTGTTTTGTCCTGATCTGTGATCTTCATTCGTTGCATTTTGAAGGCGGCATGACAGATCCAGCTCTAGTTCTCTGCTCGCTGTCCTTGACACACTTTTGCAAGGTGGACACAGTGACCAGCTCCCCAAGGACAGTAAAGCCCACAGCCTCGACCGCATCCATCTTTTCGGCCCGCTGCTCCGCGCTCCCCTTCAAACGCCGTGGGCTGCCCTCCTGATAATTCCCCATCCGCCTTTGATTAATGCCTGTTTACTTCAGCAGGTCAAACCATTTCAGTTTGAGGAGGGGAGAAATGATGTGAAAGAAAAGCGCAATTACTCAGGGCTTCGACCTGCCAGCTTCAGGTTAAAGGACGAAGACTCGCGGAAACATGGAGAAATCTCAGCTAATACGTGAAGGAGTCACTAGCTGTCATAAAAATGAGAGTATAGAGTTATCTAATGAATTTAGTGCAGCTCACATACTGAGATGACTTCTTATTTTTTGGAAAATATTTCTCCAGTACAAATACTCTACAAAAAATAATTCTTAATTAATTCGTTTTTCAGTACAAATATCTAAACTTTCTTAAATCAAGATACATTTAATGAAGAAAACAAAATGAGCGAATATATTTTAAAAAAAAAAATTCTGAGACTATTCTGAGGATTATTATAGTTAACTAAAATCATTTGAAAATAAATAGAATTCAACACAACAAAATTAAAAAAAAGGAAATACAAAAATAGAATAATATTTTTCATTTAGTTTAACTTCATAAAATAAATACCACTGACATTTTAAAAAGAAATAAAAATATGAAAACCTACAGTATAAACATAAAACACAAATTTTTTTACAATTAAAACCATACAAAATTAATAAAACCTATTTAAATGTGAAGTAAATACTATTCAAATAAAATAAAATGAATCAAGAAAAATACTAAAATAACACTGGCTTGTGATTATAAAATGATTTTATATGAAAAGAAAATAGACCTGATCTTGGCATATCTAAATATATATTCTCTATGACCTCTCCAGGTCTAGAAATCACAATTAAGTAAAAACTTGAAACTACTGATCCCTGAAATTGATTTTGTGACACTAACTCTGATTTATCTGTAAAGCTGCTTTTGCCATTTCTATTATATCAAGTGCCTTATATCAATAAAGTTCGAATATAGGTGTTTTTAGGTTATATTCAAGTCCGTTTTTTGTTATTTTAGATTTAAACTTTAAACCGTCTGGTTGCTCTAAATGAGATTATTGTGAGATTACTAGGACCATTTTCTCATGAGAAACAACTTCAGCAAAATGAGAGAAATCTTGTGCGTTATTAACGAGTTGTTGTTGGTGTTTTTGTTTCCTCAAGACTTCTCTGAGCATCTCTAGAGGACACTTCTTGGCCTTCCTGTTGTGTTTAGGTGAGCAGAAGAGTCTCCAGCAGTGTTTGTGGGTGTCTGTTTGTTATTTGGAGGAGTGAGCGTTGCACGAGGCTTCGGTGCCAGTGTTTGTGGTCATGCACGAATGCATGCATGCAGGTGGGCGTCAGTTCTGAAGAAACAAACAAAAAGCTTTCATGTTCTTAAAAAGGTCACGGAGACTCTTTGATATTGACTCACGCTGCTTGAGAGAGTCAGCCTGCACATTATTCTCACATGCTGATGGATATACACACGTGTGGCACTCGGCCGCTTCTCCGTGAGGGAGTGTGTGATGCTCTATGAAGACGCAGGGCTCATTAGACGCCGGAGGTACACACAAGCACAAAGACTGCGGCTGAAGTAATGATCTGTTTGCTCTTCATCAATCCCACAGACACACAAAGCAGCACTGTAAGCCCTATTTACTGCTGTTTGCTAACAAACTACTCTCCCTGAGAACTAAACCTGGGCTCGTCACACAGCAGAGATGATTCCTCGAGTCATGCAT